>NC_045439.1:81220052-81477498 GCF_002776525.5 Piliocolobus tephrosceles
AAAAAAAAAAAAAAAAAAAAAAAAAAAAAAAAAAAAAAAGAATGTTGAATATTAGCTCCCACTCTCTTCTGGCTTGTACAGTTTCTGCCGAGAGATCTGCTGTTAGTCTGATGGGCTTCCCTTTGTGGGTAACCCGACCTTTCTCTCTGGCTGCCCTTAACATTTTTTCCTTCACTTCAACTTTGGTGAATCTGACAATTATGTGTCTTGGAGTTGCTCTTCTTGAGGAGTATCTTTGTGGAGTTCTCTGTATTTCCTTAATTTGAATGTTGCCCTGCCTTGCTATGTTGGGGAAGTTCTCCTGGATAATATCCTGAAGTGTTTTGCAATTTAGTTCCATTCTCCCCGCCACTTTCAGGTACACCAATCAGATGTAGATTTGGTCTTTTCACATAGTCCCATATTTCTTGGAGGCTTTGTTCATTTCTTTTTATTCTTTGTTCTCTAAACTTCTCTTCTCACTTCATTTCATTCATTTGATCTTCAATCACTGATACCCTTTCTTCCAGTTGATCTAATTGGCTACTGAAGCTTGTGCATATGTCATGTAGTTCTCGTGCCATGGTTTTCAGCTCCATCGGGTCATTTAAAGTCTTCTCTACACTGTTTATTCTAGTTACCCATTCGTCTTATCTTTTTTCAAGGTTTTTAGCTTCTTTGCCATGGGTTCGAACATCCTCCTTTAGTTCGGGGAAGTTTGTTATTGCCGATCATCTGAAGCCTTCTTCTCTCAACTCATTAAAGTCATTCTCTGTTCAGCTTTGCTCCATTGCTGGCGAGGAGCTATGTTCCTTTAGACAAGAAGAGGCACCCTGATTTTTAGAATTTTTGGCTTTTCTGCTCTGGTTTCTTCCCATCTTTGTGGTTTTATCTACCTTTGGACTTTGATGATGGTGACGTACAGATAGGGTTTTGGTGTGGATGTCCTTTCTGTTTGTTAGTTTTCCTTCTAACAGGACCATCAGCTGCAGGTCTTTGGGAATTTGCTAGAGAGCCTAGAACTTTACTCCAGACCCTGTTTGCCTGGGTATCACCAGCAGAGGCTGCAGAGCCGCAAATATTGCACAATGGCAAATGTTGCTGTCTGATTTTTCCCCTGGTAGCTTCCTCTCAGAGGTGCACCCAGCCATATGAGGTGTCAGTAGTCCCCTACTGGGAGGTGCCTCCCAGTTAGGCTATTCGGGGGTCACGGACCCACTTGAGGAGGCAGTCTGTTCTTTCTTATATCTCAAACTCTGTGCTGGGAGAACCACTACTCTCTTCAAAGCTGTCAGACAGGGACATTTAAGTCTGCAGAAGTTTCTGCTGCCTTTTGTTCAGCTATGCCCTGCCCCCAGAGGTGGAGTCTACAGAGGCAGGCAGGCCTCCTTAAGCTGAGGTGGTCTCCACCCAGTTGGAGCTTCCCAGCTGCTTTGTTTACCTATGTAAGCCTCAGCAATGGCGGGCGCCCCTCCCCTAGTCTTGCTGCCACCTTGCAGTTGGTTCTCAGACTGCTATGCTAGCAATGAGCGAGGCTCCGTGAGCGTGGGACCCTCCAAGCCAGGTGTTGTGCCGTTTGCTAAGACAATTGGAAAAGCACAGTATTAGGGTAGGAGTGACCCGATTTTCCAGGTGCCATCTATCACTGCTTCCCTTGGCTAGGAAAGGGAATTCCTCGACCCCTTGTGCTTCCCAGGTGAGGCGATGCCTCGCCTTGCTTCGGCTCATGCTCCGTGGGCTGCACCCACTGTCTTGCACCCACTGTCCTACAAGCCCCAGTGAGATGAACCCAGTACCTCAGTTGGAAATGCAGAAATCACCTGTCTTTTGCGTCGCTCATGCTGGGAGTTGTAGACTGGAGTTGTTCCTATTCGGCCATCATGGAACCTCCTCTTAAATTACTTAATAAATGTTTAAGTGTATTGTTTGTTCCATTTGATTTTTAAGTTACAAAAGTTATATATGTGTGTGAGCAATTAGATTTAATTGTTTTAAATAAAATCTAATACAAATTTGAGTTTTAAGTAATTACTGAATAATGCCATTTTCCAATAATTGTCATGTTACTGTTTGTATTGCATATCAAAATATTATTATTATTTTATTTTGTTTTTTGAGATGAAGTTTTGCTCTTGTTGCCCAGGCTGGAGTGCAGTGGCGTGATCTTGGCTCACTGCAACCTCCACCTTCCAATTTCAAGCAATTCTCCTGCCTCAGCCTCCTAAGTAGCTGAGATTACAGGCACCCACCACCATGCCTGGCTAATTTTTGTATTTTTAGCAGAGATGGGTTTCACCACGTTGGCCAGGCTGGTCTCAAACTGGATCCACCCGCCTAGGCCTCCCAAAGTGCTGGGATTACAGGTGTGAGCCACTGCGCCCAGCTGACATACCAAATTATTTTTAACTTTTTGTTATAAATTTTCTGAAATAAAAGCATAAAAAGTAAGTAAAATAGTACATGGAAACCCCATGGGCCTATCATTCAGATTTTACAAATATCAACATTCTGCCATTTGTGTTTTTTCTGTGCTTTCAACCATTTTGTATCTACAGTTTGAATATCATTAGTAGTAGTAGTGGTATTATTTTAATTTTTTGAGGTAAAATTCACCTGTAATAAAATACACAAACATGAAATGTATACTTCAAAAAACTGAATAGAACTGAGTAACGCACAATTCACACCTCATAACTTAGGGCCTTCTTGCCTCTCCTTAAAGCTTTGTTGTATTCCATTCCACTTCTACCCCCTTATCCCAAACCAGATAACCAGTATTCTGATTTCTTTTTTACCTTGGATAAGGTTTTCTTCTTCTAAAACTTTACAAAAATGAAATCATTCAGCTTGTACTCTTCTTGTCTGTCTTTCTTTTTTTTTTTTTTTTTTTTTTTTTTTTTTTTTTTTTTTTTTTTGAGACGGAGTCTCGCTCTGTCGCCCAGGCTAGAGTGCAGTGGCTGGATCTCAACTCACTGCAAGCTCCGCCTCCTGGGTTCACGCCATTCTCCTGCCTCAGCCTCCTGAGTAGCTGGGACTACAGGCGCCCGCCACCTCGCCCGGCTAGTTTTTTGTATTTTTTTAGTGGAGACGGGGTTTCACCGTGTTAGCCAGGATGGTCTCGATCTCCTGACCTTGTGATCCGCCCGTCTCGGCCTCCCAAAGTGCTAGGATTACAGGCTTGAGCCACCGCGCCCGGCCTGTCTTTCTTTCACTCTACATATTCTAGCCATTTTATAGAAATTCAGTGATAAATCATTTTAATTTGTTGAGTAATTTTTCATGTATTTATTGGCCATGTATGTAACTTAATTTGTTACTTGTCTGTTCATGTCTTCTGCCCATATTTTGAACCATGGGAATTATGAATCTATTCTGGATACAAGTCCTTTGTCAAATATATGTTTTATAAATACATATTTTTGAATATTTTTTACACTCTTTTTGCCTATTTCTTTAATGTTTGTAATATTAATAAAAATATTCTTGTATGCTGCATTATAGATTTGGATTTTATATTTAGGCCTCTGAGCTATCACAAATTAATTTTTGTGCATGACGTTGCTAGGAGCTGAACATTTTTGTTTGCACATGGTCATTTGATCCAGCACCATTTATTGACAAGACTGTCATTTTCTTATTGAACTAAATTGACATCTTTATTGAGACTGAATTTGCCATATAAACATGGGTTCATTTGGACACTCCATTCTATGTCATTGATTTATTTGTTTATCTTTGTGATGGTGCTATGTTGTCTTGATTAAATTAACCTAATTAGAGTCAAATAGTGCAAGCCTTGCAGGTTTCTTCTTTTTTGTTTTCTCTAAGATTGTTTTGCAAATACTAGGTTCTTCGCATACTCATGTACATTTTAATACAAGCTTATCGATTTCTATAAAAATGGCTGTTGGAATATGATTAAAATGTAATGTTAATTTGGGGAAAATGAATATTTTAATAATATTATATCTTCCAAACTATAATTGATGTTTTCAGCACATTTGAGAAGTTTCCAGCCATTATTTCCCCAATTTGTTGTTATTCTGCTCCATTCTCTCTTGCCTTGACTTCTGGAACTCAAATTACATGTACATTAAACTTCTTGTTATTGTCCCACAGATCTCTGAAGTTCTGTTCAAGTTTCTTCCATTTTTCATTTATGTGTTCTTTTGATTAGGTAATTTCTAGTGATAAATCTTCAAGTTTACCAATTCCTTCTTTTGCTATCTGAAATTTGTTTTAAGCTCCTCCAGTGAATTTTTCATTTCAATTATTGTATTTAGGGGTCTATAATTCCCACTTTGCTCTCTTTTTATAGTTTTCTATTTCTGTGCTGAGATTCCCCGTCTGTTCATCTATTATACACATATTTCCCTTTAAGAACTTAAACATGTTTGTAAGAGCTGTTTGAAGTATTTGTCTGCTCATTGCAACACCTGGTTTACCTGGAGGTTTGTTTCCATTAATTGTTTCATGAGTAAGGGTCACATTTTCCTTTATTTTTACATATCTAATGATTTTTATTTGGATCTAGGGCATTACGAATGATGCATTGTAAAGATTCTGGATTCTGCTGTGTTTATCTGGGGGAATGATTTTTAAAAAATATTCTAGTAGGCAGTTAATTTGATAGTCAAACTCTGTCTCTTACATTGGTGTTAGCTGACTCTCTACGCAGTAATTTTAGCCTCCACCTGCTCCTTTTATTCTGGCCTCTGAGGATCTTCTCTGTAAATATATAGTTTACTGGTTAGCCAAGAGTCTGGGTAAACTTTAGACACTTGTTTTAGGGATCGTCTCCTCAGTCCCTTCACTTTCCAGATTTCCTCCCCAAGCATTCTGACCTCTCTTGACAACTCAAAACTATATTCTCTGAGACCTCAAGCATGTAGAGTTTTGTCTTTCTGCTGTATTTTATATTTTTTTAGGCGAATAGCCACAAAATGGTAAGTTTCACCTATTACAGCTTGTCTTTCAAAAGCAGTCTTCTCTAGTGTCTGCTTGTTTTTGGTTCCTGCAATGCCTTCAAATAGTTGTTTGTTTGGTACTTTTAAATTTTGTTTAGGTTTAATCATTGTTACTTATGGGAGGGTTGACATGACCAAGCTAATCCATAAGGCCAAAACCCTAAAACCTTTACTTTTTCATCTAAAGGCTAGCAATTCAGCATCATAAGGGTCACAATGTTTAACAAAATGTGCTTAGCAAGTGTTTAACACATTTTACAAAACACAAATAACACAGGAAAATTCAGAGAGACTTGTTTGCCTTTTTGTGTGTGAGTTTTCTTCAACCATGCACAGAAGAAATTTTCTTGGTTATCCTGTGTACTTTTCCTGAGGCATTTTGCTAAAGAATTAGGACAAATCTGATCAGGATATACTTTGTTTGGAAATAAGATTATGGCAACGTATGAAACCCTGCCAAACACCAGTTATTCCCCACCCTCTGTTTCTCAGGCATAGGGAGTTAAAAGAAACAAGGTTATATGAATTCAAGTCTGCTATTATAATTGACAGGCATGACCTAGCTCACCATTTTAAGTCCCCCAGCATGTGAAAAACTGACGTAGAAAAGATTGAGACCAGCTGTTCTTTTTGCTGAAGACCTAAAAGGAAGAAATAGACAAAATGCTACATTAGAGATTAAGATCATCTATGTAAGAAAACCCTTCTCAATGTTGGAAATGATTATATTCCTCAATGGATAACCAAAGGCACTGTCTGAGACAGAGGGAGAGAGAGAGAGAAAGAGAGAGAGAGAACATGTGATTTCTCTGAAGGGAGACATCTGTGCTTTAAAATGACAGCATATGCTTTTATCTTTTTTGAGTTTTTAATCAACACTGTCATAAAAACTTGTGCCAAAATTTTTAAAGATATTATTTTCAAATAGGCCTTATTTTCCAAGATGCATAAGGAGCACTCAGCATAATAATGTGACTAGATGACACATCTCAGTTATTTAGAATTTTAGACCCCCAGATTTCCTCAAGAAAAAGGATAAGTATCAATACTCTCTCAGATCTACTTCCACTACCCAAAGCACAGTATAAATATACAACATATAATTACAATTTAATAAATACTTGAATGTCAGTATGTTCTAAACATTTTAAAGCCTATATACCAAAAAAGTAAAGACTTGGCATCAAGGTAACTGATTTCAAGACCCAACTATGCCATGGAAAGGCAGGACAATTAAAAGACATTTTTCTGTGCTGTTACTGCTCTGCACTGCACTGTGGATGGACCTACAGATGCCCATGGTCATGGGATGCTACAATTTCCAGTAGTTCCTAGGACTGAGGAACACCAAATGCTGCTTAGTCAGATACGTAAATATCACCATTTCTCAGCTGGACCCTTCCTGTAGGCTCTCTGTAGTGTTACTAAACCGCCAGGGTTAAATTACTTATGTACATATGGTCTGAGTTTGGCCATTTTCGACATGTGTTCTAAAGGCTTATCAAGATTTGCTTTTTCCTTAATACAAGTTTATTTTAACTAATTAAAGGGGAAATGGTTAAATGAAAAACAGCTAAAGCCTGCATTTTGCTCTATACTGTATTTGCTAGGGCTGCCATAACAAAATACCACAGATTGGGTGGCTTCACAATAAAAATTTATTTTCTCATAAGTCTGGAGGCTAGAAGTCCAAGGTGAAGGTGCTGGCAGGGTATGATTACTTCTGAGGCCTTTAGTTGCAGATCACCTCATTCTTGCTGCCTCTTCACATCGTCATCCCCCTGTGTGTGCCCCCAGTGTCTCTCAGAACCAGATTTCCTCTTATAAGCACACCAGTCAGATTGGCTTAGGGGCCTGCCCTAATGGCTTTGTTTAAATGTAATCACCTCTTTGAGAGCCCTATCTCTAAATACAGTCTCATGGGTTAGAGCCCACCAATATGACCTCCTTTAACCTTAATCTTTAAATGCCTATGTCTAAATATAGTCATATTCTGGGGTACTGAAGATTAGGACTTAGACATATACATTTGGCGGGCAGGGGGACACAGTTCAGTCCGTACTGGATACCAAATCTATCATTAGCCATTTTGGCACAGTTGAAAACATAACTACTGCTCTACCAAAGCAAAGGCACACGACTCAATTGACACCATTGAGAAACTACAATAAAATCTATGCTCATCCTTTACTCATCCCCTATTATATATTCTGAATCTTCTCTGCCCTTTCTTGGCAAAGAGGAGACTTTCAAGCCAAGTTTGTGATGAGTGAATGAAGTCATAGATCACGTAAATGATAAAAGTCAACAGCTTTTACATATTAAATGGAAAGAAATGATATAGGAAAATTCAAACAAAACAACATTAAGTAAAATAGTAGTAGAGAAAACTGTTTACATAATGTAGTCCTATACATTACCTTATAAGGTTGAGGTGAGGATTAAATGAGTTAATACATGTAAAACACTTAGAAAATTAGCTGGCAGAAAGAAAGTGTTCCATATACAATAGCTTATTATTCCTTGTATCATCATATAAAAAAATTTAAGATTTTTACCATTTACCTGACTGTCTTTCTCTGTACCACAGTACCTGACCTTTCTCTGTCATTCATCCTCCAGATTTCCTTGTAAAGCCTCCTCTTTGAAATTCAACATCTTTTGGAATTCAGCATCTCTGTTGAGGCAGAGGTGTCACAGGTGAGCCTGATGTTCTAAGTCCAGCCTACTTATGAGACTTGAGAATTTCCTTAGAGGTTGTTTGTGACTGAAATTGAGAGGAATACTTTTCTTCAGCAGAAGCTATTGACCAGTCTGTCAGATACACACCAGATACAAAGGACTTGAATTACACAATTGTTTGGGGAATGCTCCTGCAGCCTGTAGTATCATTAGTTAGGAAGAAGAGGTTCTTATATTAATCAAGTCCCCTAAGGATGTTGACAAGGATAATAATTCTTTCCCAATGTTCTGTTATAACTCTCAATTGTTTCATATTAAAACAAGAGAGTAAAAAGGCTTTGGGAAAGGATACACATTTTTAATAGAAGCTATAATTCTGTGTGAAGGGTTATCTGAATAGGTTGCCCAAGAAATGAAATTATAGCACTTCCTCTATTGATATAGCTATTGAGGGAATGAAGCCAAAGTCCTGTCATCCCTTTCCATAGAGGTTTGTAAGGATACAGTTAACCCTGTGTAATTTCTGTCCATAAGTCCAAAGGCTTTTGCTTTTCTCTGAAAAGAACAAACTGGTGCTATTAACCTTTGCTTAATCTGACTACACAGCCTTATACAAAATAAAAGGCATTGTAGCCAATGAATCCTTGCAGATATTAATATTTTTAAATGAATGACAAGTTATAAACCTAAAGAGTATGTAGCCTCATGAGTAAACTTACCTGGGTTGTGTAGTACAGTTAATACATTTTACCCAGCATCATCCTAACTCTATGAGATATATATGGTGCTTCAGTTTAGTTAAACATATCAGAAATGTCTAATCGCCTGGGTAATTTTTGGTCCCTTCATACTCTAGAAAATTACCAGAGGCTTAAGTAGGAATGAAGTTTGTTTTAGTTTGATCCCTCCAGAGAGCAGGAATGTGCTTCCTTGTTTAACAATAACTTCTTTTGAGTACCTAGCCACTGCTGAATCTCACAGAGAAAATACAAAATTTCTAATCAATTTTGAAGTAGATTTAGACCCAGAAGATAACCAATTAATGCTTTTCAACTTTCCAAAAAGCCTGAGTACAAGCAAGTAGCCCCCAAGGCCCCAGATAATGATTGTTATTTCCATCTTCATCTAGGAGAGAAAAAGCTAGAAACAGCCTTCATCTCAATAGTGTGTTGGGCCATTGGTTTTTATCACCTATGTAAGAGTCACTTGCAATTCATGTACAGGATCATAACCTCTTATAGCTATAAGGATCCATATAGAAAATCTAATCCAGTGCTCTCATTTTACAGATGAGCAGACTGAGACCTATAGAGGTTTAGAGACTTGTTCAAGGTCACATGCTTGTTAATGGCTCTGAAGGGATATTGATCAAATGTACTATTGCTAAAAGATGTGGAAAACAGCTGATTTTGCTTAGGAGCTGTATTAGTTTGTTGTTATACTGCTATAAATATACTGCCAGAGACTGAGTAATTTATAAAGAAAAGAGGTTTAATTGACTCATGGTTCTACATGGTTGGGGAGGCCTCAGGAAACTTACAATCATAGCGGAATGGGAAGGGGAAGCAAGGCACATCTTCCCATGGTGGCAGGAGAGAGAGAGAGAGCAAGGAAGCTGCCACTTATAAGACCGCCAGATCACCCGAGGTCAGGAGTTCAAGACCAGCCTGGTCAACATGGTGAAACCCCCATCTCTACTAAAAATGCAAAAATTAGCTGGGCGGGGTGGTGGGCACCTGTAACCCCAGCTACTCAGAAGCCTGAGGTGGGAGAATCACTTGAACCCAGGAGGCAGAGGTTGCAGTGAGCCAAGATTGCACCACTGCACTCCAGCCTGAATGACAAGAGAAACTCTGTCTCAAAAAAAAAAAAGAAGAAAAAAAAAAAAAAAAAAGAAACCCACCAGATCTCATGAGAACTCAAACTCACTATCATAAGAACAACGCGGGGGAAACCTCCCCCATGATTCAGTCGCATCCTGCCAGGTCCCTCCCTCAACGCATGGGGATTACAGTTTGAGATGAGAATTGGGTGGGGACATAGAGTCAACCCATATCAGCAGCATAAACATTTCCTCTTCATTGTTACGTACACTGTTGTTTGTAGAAAGTATAAAGTTATATTTTAGCCCAGCTCCCACCAGAAATAAACTAAAAATGAAAATGAAAACCCACAGATTTTTGTTTAGAATTTGATGCTGTTTTAAGCAGAACAGTATTTAAAATGACTCTGCTAATAAGTGTGTCATGCTTTCTCCTATGAGCAGTAAGAGTGGGAGTGGGGAGAAAAATACTTGCTAAGTTCATGGAAAAAAGAGATTGCTGGGCCTGGTGTGTTTTTCCCTCCAAGGTAGAGAAAGTCACTTTCTCATTTTGAAGAGGATTAGTGTTTCCTGGCTTTCTAGACTTGAGGCTGCATTCTCCCTACTCTCTGGCTACAGTAGATTTGAGACACTGGCTAGTGCCCAGAATTCTAGTCCCTTCTTTTTTTTTTTATCCCTGTTTAGGTTGGAGAATAGGAAGGATGCAGCAAGATAGAGGGAAAAGTTGATTTGACTGTTACAGTTAAATAAATAACTATCATATCTGCAGTCATTGCAGTGAAATACTCAGGCAAAATTAAAAAGATGTACATATATATTTATATTGTAAAAACCAGCATCTCTCACACAGAGCAGCATTACAAATTAATTGAGCCCATTTGTTTTTTGGTGTCATGTTAGTAATGAGGCTAGCAGGATATTCTACAGATTTAGAGGGTGTTGATGAAGTGGACACCTTGTAGAAAAGCAATGTGCTGCAGAGTAATAGAGGTCTCGGCTTCTCTGTTCCTTCCTTAATTAAATTAGAAATTTGATTTAAGAAGAAAGAGAATCTCAGCATCATGTTTGGTCTCAAGTAATAATGGAGGTTGGGATGGTAGGTGAGATTTCACCTTCATTGTTGCCATGTCCACCGTCCCTTGTGCATATGCTGCCATTGACCAGCTGGAGGAAATCTTCCCTGCCGGGAGAGGTCAGCAGTTGGAAGAGCATGGGTCAGTGTGGAAAAAGCAGGACATTACTGCAGTTGCTCCATTGCTTTTCAACTGTAAATGAGGCTCCTCATTAATGAATCATGCACACAGATTGCCAGGGTCTCAGCATTAATTGGCACTAATGGGAACATCTTATGGTTGAAGGAAGAAGCTGTGGGAGCCATTTTCAGTCCGATTTGATTTGGAAGAAAACTCAGGCAATTTACATTTTTTCCATGAAACTTTAGGGCAGCCTTTTCCACCACATTTTCACTCCAAACCCCAAATAAGTTGCTGAATATCTGCAGAAAAGTCTATCAAATTCTTCATGAGAGAGAAGGACTACCAACAAGTGCCTCAATGAGATTTGCCTTCTCCTGCCAGGCAGGGCATCTACAGAGAGTGTCTGAATCTCCTTTTGACGGCACTATACATGCTAAGGCCTAATGCAGTGTATGTAATTTGTTTTATTCATTTGAGATCATTCAGCAGGGATTCAGTGCAAGTTCGCCTGGAGGATGTTTTATCCAATAAATTTCACTTAAAAATGTATTCTCCCATGATAATGTACTGTTATTCCCACAAAATAGGTGATGCAAAAGTTTAATCTGAGCTGTCTTGGAATGTTTTGCCCCTTAAGAGGAACCGATATGTAACATCTCTTTTTTAACCCGAGTCTCTTGTAATTGGTTTTGTGATATATGTTCGGCATTGGAGAGTCAATGCTAATAGTGTTGGTATATTTCAGATCTTTTCAGATCATAGAACAAATGGGTGAATCCCACTTTTCAGAATACCCTAAGCCAATACCCTAGAATGGATTAGCAATAGGCATGCCTGCCTTCAGGTGGATGCATCCACCCAAGGCACCCTGCTTGCAGCTCCCACTTGCTCATTCAGTCGGGTACCCTTGTGCAGTATACAATCTAGAAAAGATACATAATAGCCTTAGAATCATCCTTGTGAACATTAATACCTCTCTAATCCAACACCGAGTCTGTGGGAGGAATCTGGAAGCAAGATAATCTTATAAAGAAAAACGCAGGGCTCAGAGAAAAAGATATGGAGCAGGCCTATGAGGCAGACACAATGATGATATAATTTTCAGTAGAGGAGAATGTGATAGAAAGCTTGAGATTCATATCAGTACTATAGCTGATCTACTGTTAGAAGCAAATATTTTCTTTAGGATCACATAATTTCTTGCTGGAAAAGAACTTAGGAATCATTTAATCCTACCTGATCATTTTACTGGTGAGAAGTCATGTGTGTAGCTCAGTGCTACATAGCTAGCTAATGGTGGAGCCTGTGCTAGAATCCAGCTCTTAGGGCAAGAAGTGCAATTTACATTCTGTCCTGCCAAGCTAAATGCCATAAGCACAAACCTATCTCTCAGCTTCAAGAAGTGCCTTTAAGTCTGACATTCTGCTAATAGGTGACTAAATCCATCCCTATCTTTAACCTTCCCAACTGTTAATTGAAAATTAATAGTTTCAATTCTTCTTCTTTCTCTGTCTTTATGTTTGCAAAATAAATAATAATCTTTTAATATAGCCTTTCAAGGATAGTTGATATTCACTGATGACAATGGAAATGGCATTTCCCATCAAGTAAGAAGCTGTGTTAACTGACCTCTCAGTTTCCTAACATCTCAAGATCTAGTTTTACTAGCATGGCAACCTCTATCTCTTTTGCTTATTTAGTTACCCTTCCCTTTTATACTTTTAGGTCTTGCTTGAGGGGCAGTACAAAGACCTATCTGGTATAGTACAAAAGCAAGGTTAAAGATGTCTTCAGCCCACCAGCCTGCACCCACATTGCCCTCCCCTCTACCATATACATCACATGCACACACACACACAAACACACATTTGCGATTACATATAATGTTGTGTTGATATTTTGGATGTCACAGTACATTGTTGTTAGTCCACTATAGCTCCTTAAATTAAGTCTGGTAGGTCCAATTAGAATTTGATGCTGTTTTAGTAATGCTAAGCCTAAAGTAACTCTACTGATGGGGGTCTCCTGCTTATCTCTGGGAGCATCTTCTACATATGACTGAAGCAGTGATGAAATTCTAGGCAATTGTCAGACCCACAGTCACCAGGAAATGCCAAACCAGTTACTGTATCTAAGAGGTGTATAAAAGATGGCTGCTGTGTCTCTGCATACTGAAAAGAGAGGAAATGTGTCTGGTTAGCAAAATTCAAAGGAGATGCCTATCATCAAGAAAACAAAAGCTTTCCTCCAACACCATCTGGCATAAGAAAAGTCTGAGTTAATAGTAAAATAGCATCTTGTACATTTTAGCTTTCTTTCTAATGTTTCCTATGTTTCCCCGCTTTTAGATGAGACCAAAATGATAATATTAGCTGCATTCATCTATCCATTCATCCAAATCCTCACTCTCTGTAAAGTATGCCATATGTGAAAGAAAAGTTTAAAAATACGTAAGGCTTCTGTTTTCATCTACTTCCATAAATAAGCACTATAAATTATGGCTAACCACCAAGTAATATTATTGAGCATCTGTTCATGGCATTTAAATGTCTAAAGGGGCTAAGGTTGTTTAGCCAAGAAAGGAGGAAACCAGAAGTAGTGTTTGTGACAGTCCATTATTCAAAGGTCAGTAAACAACTGTTTATCATGCCCTGTTAGAAAGAAATAAGAGAAAAGAAGCTTGCAAGTTTAAGAACTTCTTGAAGTGTCCAATAAAACAATGAAAGAGCTCTATCTACTTCTCTATATTTACATCTTTAAATGTAACCATTTCTATGCTTACATACACATATCCATATAAAATTATAAAATCAGGATGCCCCAAAAGTAAAATTTGGGTAGGATAATCAGATAGCTGTCTGAGGATGATGTTATATATATATATATAAGCTATCTAGTAACCCATTTTTCTCAATCAGTTATTCATGGGGTAACTAGCATGTTATAAGGGCAGGTGCCGTAAAGGAGTATAAAAAGTCCAAAGTGTTTACAGTCTGAACTGAAAGAGTTTACAGTCTGGTTGGGAGACAAATTGAGTGGAGAAAGCAGTGGGCAATACAGTGTTATTCATAGTTATGTCATCTATCGATTGTATAGTGTAGGTGGCAATACTGCAGGTGTTCTGAAGATAGCAGGTTTAGATTCATTTGCACGTCTTAGAATAGTCTGAGGGCAGAAAAATATGAATTGATCTTTGAAGGATCATATTTTTGTATGTGAGAAGGGGGAGAAGAAACAACAGAAAAGAGGGAAACTGAGAAAAGGTGGTAAAGGACAAATTAATAAGGTATTTTATAGAGTCAGTAAATATGTAGATTTAACCAGATGAGAAGGAGTGCATTAAGGGAGAGTGGGGAAGAAGTTCTAGCAGGTAGAGTGGGAGAATCCACCATAGTGCTCCCCACTGTATGACAGGGACAATACCCACACATGTCCTCACTTCTAGTCATTCATACTCTTAACAGTCTACACTACCCAACTTATTCCTTACCTTTAATCTCTCAGAACAACAAATACCTAACCAGATGGTCCACATAGGAGGGCACTAGAATCAAAATCAATTTAATTGTTGTATAAGATTGTGCTTTGTATTCTCAAGGTAAAGCCAGAGGACTGCTTTTCATTATCAGAGGACTTCTTGCCATTATCTGCTACTCTCTCCTTTCCATTTTTTTCACATTTTTGTTGTTGCTCCTTCATTCATTATTAATTCAGCAGATATGTTAGCTTCTATTTTGTCTCATGCTCTGGGCTAGACACTGAGGGTACAGAGCTGTGTAAGATATTCTTTTTACCTTCAAGATGCTTTTAGTCTGGCAAGCCAAACATGCAGCTCCAGTAGAGTCGGATGCATGTTCCATGTTGCAGCACCTCACCCAGCTCCTGAGGAGGGTCATCTAAACGAAATGCTAAAAGGAAGAAGGAAGTAAAGGTGGTTAGAGAGAGGAATCTGCTCCAGTCAGGCAGCACAGTGGTGAAACCCAAAGTGAGAAAACAGTGCGCATAGAGAACCACAAGAACTACATTGTGGGCTATAGCGTGATAGAGGACAGATATGTGAACAGGAGGTTCCTGCCATCAGAACCCCATTACCATAAGTCTTTGATAATTGTGTTCAGTCATTGACTCACAGGGCACATATTTAATGAGTACTTCTTGTGTGTCAGGAATTATGCTAGAGGCTAGACATAGAGCTCCACACAAGACACAGAGCTACCTCAAAGAAGCTTTCATTCTAGCTATCACTAGCTATCACTCGGAAAATGACAGTTATTGATGATTCTGATGGACGTGAAGGGGCACATGATTCATCCCTAATTCATTCTGTAACATTCTCTCTGCCTCTGATCTCCATTACTGCTATTCCAGACTCATTTTTTAATTTTAATTTTCTGTTGAAGTTATAGGAGGTCTGTTAAGTTCTCTTATTCTATTCTACTCTATATTTTATTCTTAATCTTTGTATTGTTTAAACCACCAAAATGAACATATATCCATTAATGTTCAGAAATATCTTCTTCCAAATAAATTACATAGATGCATGTACTGAGGTTCATTTTATTTTTAAATTTGCTGAGAAACTGTAAAATTAAGCCTAATATTCAATAATTTTTAATGAAGTATAAAATAAAACATGAGAAATAAATGTTAAAAAGATAGTGTAGCTATTGTTTGTTATCCTTTCATCTATTTCCCGCCATCCAAGGCCCAAAATAAAATGTAAAAACACAAAAATAAATGTAAAATTAAGAAAATAACCTTAATAATAGAAAAAATTTACAAGAACATAAAGGATTTATCTCAACAATTTAATTCAGCATTTCTTCAAGGAGACAGGAATTTGTCAATAAACAAGTCTTTGCTAACAGTAAGTTCCTGGAGAACGATGACAAGCTGGCTGAAACAAATAAAACAGTAATAACACAACTGAGAAAAGGTAAATAGAATTCTGGAGCGAACAGTAGTAAAAATGAATGAGATAGTGAAGAATAAATAATAGAAACGCTGAGAAAGCAATGTTTTGGGATTGAATGCAACAACAAGGAAATTAAATTCAGAGAGAGATAAGAAATGAGAAAGAGAACAAATACAAGTTGTCTTTTTTTTTTTTTTTTTTTTTCTTGTTCCTCTATCCAAGAGAAATAACTGTCAGCTACAGGTCGTACAACTTTATAGACCAATGCCCTCTGACCTCTGACCCTGTGATTTATTTCCTCTGAACACAGGTGTAGTCCTCCCTCCTCCTGAGAAAAATGAGGCAACATGGCTCGGTAGCTTCTTCCATCCATCCATCAGGCAATGAGATGTGTCTTCAGGTGTCAATTTGCCATCAGCAGTCTTGCTCCAGGCCAAGTCAGGACTGGTTTATACACCAATACAAAGATTCAACAGACACATTTTCCTTTAGAAAAAAAAAAAAAAACCCACCATATATAAGATATATATAAGGCATGTATGTCTTATAAATCCTTTCTGCTGCACCACAGAAAGCAAGCAGTTTCCAATGTAATTAACAGTCTTAAATTGCTGAGAGTCAGCAGAACCAGTTCATAACTGGGCAGAGCTGATTTGTCCCATTTGAAAAACAAACAAAAAAAAAGTTTCCTAAATGTAAAGGAAGAGTTCTTTCATTTGCATTGAGCTGTTCTACTTGGCAAATAGAAACATCCATTTGTAAATAAGCACATTTCCACACACAGGCCATCAAAGAAGTATTTCCAGAAGAGCAAGTGATAATTAAACAAAGTATACATACCCTCTTTGATGCCACTTGAAGCTGCAGGGAGACTGACTGGAGTCTGGGAGGGAACCAGGGTAAATTGTTCTTTTGTGAAGCCAAGACTGCTGGTAGCCAGAGTTGGCTCTGGCTTTCGGGGGCAAAGGAGACTGAGTCATCTCCCTTCATCGAGCTGATTTGTTCAAAGGGCACAAGAAGTTCCCAGGGATTTCATGCTTCTTTGAGGCAACCTGCATTTCAGATGGATGGGAAAGGCGGTGGGGGCAGTGGATTTTGTTGCTAGGTCTCCCAGTGACTTGCCAAAATTTTGCCTGTTTCTTTGTGAACCTGGTAACCACCCCAGCTGGGCTCCGCATTACTCTAAACAGGAAAGGGATGAATATGCCCAGTCTTTTTTAGCTTGCAAATGTGCCCTGGTGAGGGTAAACATGGCTGTGTTTGTTCACCCTGGGGAACAGGTCAGGCATGAAGTCCCTTTTGTTCAGGCTAAGGACGACCTCCCTTCATTCTCAAGTTCAGAGGGGCTGGTGATTTAATCTCGAAATGTGAACATGAATCCTACCTGAGAAGGACAGCACTTTCTAAAGTTGCCCGGGAGTCGGCAAGGTCTGTCTGAAGACCTTGGAAAACACAGGGATGCAGGTGATGCCTGAGAAAGACCCACTTTAGTCTGTGTACAGTTCCATAAAGGAAACCTCCTGAATACGCAGGACAGCAAGCAGCTGGTCCAGTAGCACTTTTAGTTTGAAATAGTTTAAAAAAGATCATGAGCTGCAGGAATGAGATGTATCTTAGATGCCCTAGGAATAAAAAAAGTATAGCCATGATTAGTATTTCAGTGTATGTTTCCTGAATAATAGATGCAGACAAAAGAGCAGAGCAATGGGTATTTCTCTTTTCTTCATGAGGACAGAGAGTGCCTGAGTCTTGTACATTGCTGTGTGTGTGTAATGTGTACGTGCATCTATGTACACAGAGAGTTATATCTGGTGCCGGGGTGAGTTGATAAAAAAAAAAAAAAATAAGCTATCACTCCTAACTCCAGTGGATTTTCAGGAAGAGAAACAGAGTATTAGAGTTATATGACTATAGTAAGGGGCAAATACAAATTTCGTACTGATGAGTACCATGTAAGAGAAACAAAGCACTTTGGGAGTTTAACACTAGAGATCATATTTCATCACGTGAAATGAGGAAAGCCTTTATTACCATAAAGTGAACTGTATGATCAACCTAGATGTGTGGGGAGGATTTCAACATATGGAGAAAGGGGACGGAAAGAGGGCATTCCACTAGTCGGGCAGAGGGAGGACAAACCTGTCCATGAGGGAAAGTGCAGAGCATGATGGTAGAACAATGTGGTTTAACTGAAGCATCCCATTCTTACAGAAAAATAGTAAAAGATAAGAATGAACAGTCATCTTGGGGCCATATCAGGAAAGGCCTTAAATGTTAGGCTGTTTGGTTTTTAACTAAATAGAGAGTAAAGAATCTTTGAAGATTTTTAACATTAAAATTATATAATTGGAAATGCATTTTTCAAAAATTAATAATGGGATATATTAGGAGATTGGAGGCTGAAACCCGTGGGACTAACTCTTCTAGTCATCTGATCTAAATGTAACAAATCTCTTATATTAGGATTGTAGAAGTAGAAATAGTAAAAGAAGAACAAGTTTGCAGAAACTCTGAAAGTAGAATCTACAGACTTGACCACTCGTCGGATGTTGCCTGGCAAGGGGGAGAAAATAGAGATGGTGCCTGGATTTTAGGCCCAGGAGACTGGAATAATAATGTTGTCATGGAGAGATAAGAAAGTCTGTAGTCTTGGAAAATGTTGAGTTTATTTTGGAGTGCATTGAAATGAAGGTACTAGCTAGAAACAATTATAAATGCTCAGCAGGCAGCTAAATTACAGGAAATAGGCCAGGACTAAGATATAGAATTGGGAGTCATTTATTTAGCAAATTGTTAGCAAGTCGTTTATTCAGAAAATCCACTATGTGCCAGGCATTGTATGATGTACTGGGATTACAAAGATAAAGAAGATTCATGGCTTCTGATATCTAAAAGCACTTACAGTCTGCTGAGTGATACAGACAGGTGAACCCACTGGTCTCCTGCAAACTGATAATCTGATCATTGTTTGGGGTAAGAGAGAGAAACACAGGGTGTTATGGCATCTAGAGGCATTTCAGAATGTGTTACTTACACTGTGGGGTCAGGGAATGATCCCAGAGGCAAGTGGCCTCTAAGCGGCAGGAGATTAAGGCAGTGAATTGGGAAGAGCATCCCCATGCAGTGTGAAAGCTCAGCTTAGAGTGACAGCAAGGTGCAAATGGGCAGAAAATACAAGATGAAAAATAGAGAGAAGGCTGGAAAGTTGAGGCCAATTATTCAGAGCCTTAAGGTTACATTAAGGAATGTAGACTCTATCCAGGGAATCATATGAAGTCGCTGATTGGTGTTATCCTAGTTTAATTTTGTCAAAATTGCTCTGCAACAATGTGGGAATAGAAAGAAGGAGGAAAAAAACAGGGCAGTGAGATTCAGGAGACCTGGTCTTGAATAGTATCAATGTGGACTAAGAAATACGAATTGACTCAAAAGACAGAGTTACAAGTCTTCATAATTTCTTTTGTGGAGTAGGGGTAGTGGGAGAGAAGGGTCAAGAAAAACACCAAGTTTCTTCTTGGCTACAAGATGGTCGGTGTTACCATTCACTAAGTAACAAATACCAAAGTAGCGAAGAATAGTGTTTGTGTATGTGTATGAGTGTGTGTTTAATTTGATTTGTAGGAAGAGACCTCATCTTGTGATGCTAAATTTGAGATTATATTTAAAGGGAGATTTCCAATGGTCAGTTGAATATGTGTTTGATGGACATAAAAGAGGTCAAGTCTGAGGCTACAAATTTTGAAGGCTTTATCACATAAATGAAAAGTAGAACCTCAGAAGAATACGTACTTACTAGACACATTCCCAGGCAAATACAGGAAAGTGCCAAGATATATCCCTGAAGAATATCAATATTTAAGGGATAGGATGAGAAAGAAGAGACAACAACAAAGGCTGGGCCACTTTTACCAGAGAGGTAGGGGTAACACCAGAAGAGAGTCTGTGTTCTAGAATACAAGGAAGGAATGTGTCAGCTAGGACAATGGGTTAACTGTAGTAAACATTGCCAAGAGGTCAATGGAGAAGCCTGTAGTGAATATAATGGAAAGGAATCATTAGTGTCTTAGGCAAGAGCAGTTGCTGAGGGAAGGGAGGACAGAGGTCAAGATGTAGCAGGTTGCCACGGTGAAGATTCTAAAAGGTAAGGGAGCTTCAGTGGGACAGCCTATTAGCTATGCCAGAAAGTTGAGTGGTAAGAACATAAATCAGACAGCAAGGGCTGAGAAATGAGCAATCTGGTGGTGAGAAGGTGGATGAAAGGTGTGAGGACCACTCGCTCTAGAAATTCTGGGGGGAAAACAAGGACAAAACTGTTCTTAGAAGGTCAGTTGAATGTGTTTGCAGGCAAAGAAGAAAGGGTTAGTAGAGGTGGAAAAATGGAAAGTACAAAGGAGAAACAGAGGAAGAAGCAATAGGCAGAGAGTTGGTGGGAATTCAGGTTTTAATGAGACCTCTCTCCTTGCACATTCATTCCACTGACTCACACACACACACACACACACACACACACACACACACACACACACACTGAAGTCAGGATGTCAGGGCCTTAATGTAGTGATGCTGTGGATATTTCTTTTTTTTAACCTCCTAAATACTTAAAATTTAAGAGGAAGAACAAGCAGCACAGTGGAATAGACAGGAAGCATCAGAGAGTTGAGCCTAAAATACCCTAGCATAATACACCTGTTTGGAAGGCATTAGCAAATATTTTTTTGAGAATGTAAATATCCTTTTGAAGGGTTAAGGTCCTTGGACTCTGAATCATGTACTTCTTTATATAAATGATATCAGCTTTGATGAAAGGCATACTCTTGGTCATGGTTGTGGGAATGGGATCCGTGGGAGAGTGAAGAGCGATTTAAGAAAATTTGGGAAGAGTAAGAAGAAAGGAAAGATTATATCAGTACAGTTCAGCTGTACCTCCCAACCATGTAAACACCCTTCTGTCCTCTTCCTAAAGCTCCTCCTGCCTTCCAGTAATAATCTTTCTTTCCATTTTCATTGTCATTTATTGACTAGCATCCAGGTTATTAAAAACAAAACTGTTCACAAAATATTTTAAATAGCCTAGTAGCAGAAGCAGCTCAGTAGTCAGATCTATCAGTGGGATCTGGGTTCTGATTTGATTAAGCTCCCTGAAAGTAGCTAGCACAATGGACATACTTTATGCCCATCATAGCAAAACAACCAGAAGGATACCTGGCTTCAACCTAGGCTCACCACAGGGTAACTGTAGAACTTCAATATGGATATTATGATGGGTAAGGAGGTTACATATTTTGACTGTCTTTTCTTGGGGTGGGGTGAGGGTCAGGGAAGAGGCACTGGCCAGGTGCTGTAGGTCATACTTGTATTCCCAGCATTTTTGGAGGCTGAGGCAGGCAGATCACTTGAGTCAGGAGTTGAAGACCAGCCTGGGCAACATGGCAAAAGCCCACTTCTACAAAAATGCAACAAATTAGCTTGGCGTGATGGTGCACACCTGCAGTCCCAGCTGCTCAGGAGGATGAAGTGGGAGCATCTCTTGAGCCTGGGAGTCAAGGCTGCGGTGAGCTGAAATCGCACCAGTTGCACTCCAGCCTGGGTGATGGAGTGAGACGCTGTCTCAAAAAAAAAAAAAAAAAAAGGAAGAGGAGCATGCAGCCCTCTTTCCTTTAAGTGTAAATAAATAGCTAATTAATCCCAATAATTTATTTTTCTTTCATGATTAGCTTCAGGGACAGGAAGCAAGGTATCTTAGTTTTCAGAACTTTTCACATTTCGAATGCTCACTAAATACTAAGAAAGCAATCCAATATGTGAAAACAGAAAGCTAGAATAAATCTGCCTCCTTTCTTGAACGTTGAGCCTTTAAGCACTCAGCAGGGAAGAAGAATTTATTCTAATATAGAGACAGAGGGTTGTTTGTTACAAATAGGGGGAAAATCCAATTAAAAGTGGGATTTGTGAAGCCCCTGCTTTGGCATGAGCAACATGGCAGAGTTGATACATCAGCCCTAATGCCAAAAGCATGGAGGCCTGATATTGGTGATCATAAGCCAGCTTCTAGTCTATTGGCTTTCTCATCAGAGGAGGTAGTTTAATGTCCTAAATTCAGCAGTAAATATTAGTGAATAAACTATGAGGCCTGAACTTTTTTTGCCTTCAATGCTTACATAAAAATGTCTAAAACTTGCCAAAGTAATCAACTGAAAAATGAAAAACTTCAGTCACACTAGTTGTGTCATGCAGAACAGAGACAACAAATTGGCTGAGCGATCTGCCATTTAAGCCTAGCACCTAATCATCAGATCCAGTCAGACCATTTCTAATGACATCCTTGTCATTCTTTAAAGGAAATGAAATCGTGTAATGACATATTCTCCTAAATCTCTTTACTGTTGTTCTGTACACCTCCCCGAGAGTGCTCAGACTCACAATGGCCTGCACACGTGTCCCTTTGTTTGACAGCTGCCCTGAGTCTGTGGGTCCTGCTTTGTCTGGGTTGAGAGCCACAGGTGCCCTGCTAATAATATCTAACATTTGCTGAGTGCTTACTAGATGCTAAACTCTGTATTAAGCACTTTAACTCCATTATCTATTTTTTTTTTTTTTGTCCTTTACGTGATTTCTTTTTTTTTTTAATTTTTTTTTTTTATTAGACTTTAAGTTCTAGGGTACATGTGCATAACGTGCAGGTTTGTTACACATGTATACTTGTGCCATGTTGGTGTGCTGCACCCATCAACTCGTCAGCACCCATCAATTCGTCATTTATATCAGGTATAACTCCCAATGCAATCCCTCCCCCCTCCCCTATTTTCTTCTTTTTTTTAGATGGAGTTTCGCTATTGTCGCCCAGGCTGGAGTGCAGTGGTGAGATCTTAGCTCACTGCAACCTCCACCTTCTGGCTTCAAGCAATTCTCCTGCCTCAGCCTCCCCAGTAGCTGCGACTGCAGACGTGGGCCACCATGCCCGGCTAATTTTTGTATTTTTAGCAGAGAGAGGGTTTCTCCATGTTGACCAGGCTGTCTCGAATTCCTGACCTCAGGTGATCCACCCACCTTGGCCTCCCAAAATGCTGGGATTACAGACGTGAGCCACCATGCACAGCCTCCGTTATCTCATTGAGTTCTCACAGTAACTCTGCATGGTATAAATTAAGAAATCATTGATGAAAAAATTGACTCAATAATTTCCCTTCTATAAAGTTATTATACTGATATTACTACACATATTATGTACTACAGTATGTTTACAAAGATGTTTACCATGCTGGCCAACATGGTGAAACCCCATCTCTACTAAAAATACAAATATTAGCCAGGTGTGGTGGTGCATGCCTGTAATCCTAGCTACTCAGGAGGCTGAGGCAGGAGAATCTCTTGAATCTGGGAGACAGAGGTTACAGTGAGCCGAGATCATGCCACTGCAGTCCAGCCTGATGACAGAATGAGATGCCATCTCAAAAAATAAAAATAAAAAACAGATGTTTACAGTAATAATGTTTGGGGGAAAAGGCATACTGAAAGCCTAAATTTTCGTCAACAGAAGACTGGTCAAATCAATGTTGGTACATCCTTACAGTGGAGTCCTATGAAGCTGGCAAAAGAACAAGGCAGTTCTATGTGCACTTTAATGGAACAATTTCTAAGACATATTATTATGTTTAAAAACAAGGTGCTGAATATACATAGATGTGTCTGAGTGTACATTGACCATTTCTGTGAAGAGACAATGCATCCAGGAGAATTTGATAGGAAGGTGTAACTCCAGAGATGGGGCACCAAGGGTCCAATATATGACAGAAACTTGTCTTTATTTTAAATATATATATATGTGTGTGTGTGTGTATGTGTGTGTGTGTGTGTGTGTATTTATATATATATAATCGATATTATTTACCCAACCTCAGAAATGGGTGTTATTATTTCCATTCTAAGGAAAAGTAGCTGAGTCTCTTAGAATTCACTAAATTGTTCAAATGCACACAGCTAGTGAATAGCAGAGCCAGGATTTGAATCGAAGACAGTTTGATATGTAAGCCTTATTTTTTATAGTATATTATTTGTCTTTCAAAATCCATGAGGGAATAAGAAAGCATTTTAGTTATGTTACAAAAATAAATTTTAACAACAAAGAATCCCAATTTTAAATTTGTTCTTCATGATAAAATCTGCCTGCTTCAAACAACGATTGATGTGAATATAAATTCAACCACAGAAAAAGTTTTCTCCACCAAATACTAGTAAATCATATATATATGAGAATTTTTTCCTGAAAACCCCAACTATTATATTTCAACTAAAGCCATTTCTAAAATCAAGTCATAAAACCAAAGAAGCAGAGAAAGGCAGAACCAGCTGTGTGCTGGAGGTGGTTCATACTGGCTCAAGAGAGCCAATCACTAAATTTTGAGAGTCAATTGTTAGAGACTGACATTATTTTAAAATCAATTATATAAACCTACACGTAAATAGATTATATTAAAGGTAATAAAAATTCATTACATCTTAATTTAATATTATCTGTGCTCTTTAGATTATTTACATCTAATCAATCATTATGGTAGAAATACTACATAATAGCATACTGCTGTGAATCCCTTCCCAATTCTCTCTTTAGTGATGTCACATTGAGAACTTAAAATCAGACTTGATGATAATATTTACACTGAAGAAAGCTGCAAAGGCTAAAAATTAGAGCTTTTCATTCTCCAGAAAGCTGATTGTTAAATAATTATGAAGCACACCACTGGACTCAATCCTCATTAGTAGCATAAGTGTATAACGTTTGCAATTTATAGCCTTCTAATGGGGGACAAGAAAACCAAATTTGTGACTATTGCAGTATAAGATGACTACTAAAAAATCTAGCAACAGAAAATTGGCCAATGATTTCTGTGGTTGACTCTGGAAACTACATTTCCAACTCTTTTTTATCAAATATACCCATGTAGGTTCTTTTTAAAAAAGAAATGAAAAAAGAAAAAGTAAAAAAGGCAAGTATTTTTATTTATTTATTTATTTATTTTGAGACGGAGTCTCGCTGTGTCGCCTGAGTGCAGTGGCACGATCTCAGCTCACTGCAAACTCCGCCTCCCGGGTTCGAGCCATTCTCCAGCCTCAGCCTCCCAAGTATCTGGGACTACAGGTGCCCGCCACCACGCCCGGCTAATTTTTTGTACTTTAGTAGAGACGGGGTTTCACCATGTTAGCCAGGATGGTCTCAATCTCCTGACCTCGTGATCTGCCTGTCTCGGCCTCCCAAAGTGCTGTGATTACAGGCGTGAGCCACCACGCCCGGCCAGCTTCTCTTCTTAGGACCTGTTGTTGGCAGTCACTTTGATTGGCATGTACTGATGATATGTCTTGATGGAGGTGGGCAAACGAGTGAGCAGAACTGAGAGCACCGTAGTTTCATTAGCAAACACTAAAATGGCTACCAGTTCTCCCTTTAACACTTCTGGCACTGGGTGGCAAGTCTGTCATCACTACTCATTAGCTGAAGAAGCTCATCACTGTGGGACAGCGCCCAGCCTTTTTATTATTATTATTATTATTATTATTATTATTATTATTATTATTAGAGAGGGAGCCTTGCCCTGTTGCCCAGGCTGGAGTGCAGTGGTGCAATCTCAGCTCACTGCAACCTGCATCTCTAGGGTTTAAGCAATTCTCCTGCCTCAGCCTCCCAAGTAGCTGGGATTACAGGCGCTGGCCACCACACTCGGCTAATTTTTGTATTTTTAGCAGAGACAGGGTTTCACCACGTTGGCCAGGCTTGTCTTGAACTCCTGAGCTCAGGTAATCCGCCCATCTTGGCCTAGCAAAGTGCTAGGCTTACA
This sequence comes from Piliocolobus tephrosceles, assembly GCF_002776525.5. Classification (NCBI taxonomy): domain Eukaryota; kingdom Metazoa; phylum Chordata; class Mammalia; order Primates; family Cercopithecidae; genus Piliocolobus; species Piliocolobus tephrosceles. Next base: position 81,245,444 of record NC_045439.1, read on the forward strand.
GGCGTGAGCCACCACACCCAGCCTAAATATTTCATTCTTAAGTAGAGATTGTACTTCTAATTTATAATCTCTTCTCAAGGAATTACTTGTGGGGTCCACAGAATGGAGGTTTTGTAGATGAATTTATTCTCCATGTTATCCACATTTGTAGACTTTAAAAAAAGAAAGAATAAGACAAAGGAATAAAAATGTTTTTCCCCCTCATAATAAAGGCATAATAAAACAATAAATTATTTTCTGGAAAACAATGGTAAGTAAAGACTTCAAAGATTAAAATAATCTGCAACCCAGAAAACAATCATAATGGAAACCAGTTTAAATGGAACTACTAAATGAGAAATAAATCTGCAGACAGTGCTCTATAAGATGTAGTAATGCATGGCTATCACACCTGCAAAGAATATGGGGAAAATTTCTAATGGACTATTGGATAAAGGCTTGGAATTGTAAAATATTTACAAAAGACCAAAAAAAAAAAAAAAAGCCTAAAAACCTGTTAAAAAATTACTGAGTGTCAGCCGGGCAAGGTGGCTCACATAGGTGCATGCCTGTAGTCCCAGCTACTCGGGAGGCTAAGGCAGGAGAATCGCTTGAACCCAGGAGGCTGAGTTTGCAATGAGCCGAGATCGCACCACTGTAATGCAGCCTGGTGACAGTGTGAGACTCCATTTCAAAAAAGAAAAAAAATTAGTAGGTATTAAGTACATAAGACAAATGGTCTTATTGATAAACCTCAGGCTTCAGCATTATTCTTTTTTTAAATTATACTTTAAGTTCCGTGGTACATGTGCACAATGTGCACATTTGTTACGTAGGTATACATGCACCATGTTGGTTTGCTGCACCCAGCAACTCATCATTTACATCAGGTATTTTTCCTAATGCTATCCCTCCCCCTTCCCCGACCCCACAACAGGCCCCAGTGTGTGATGTTCCCCATCCTGTGTCCAAGTGTTCTCATTGTTCAAATCCCACTTATGGGTGAGAACATGCAGTGTTTGGTTTTCTCTTCTTGTGATACTTTGCTGGGAATGATGGTTTCCAGTTTCATCCATGTCCCTTCAAAGGACACGATCTCATCCTTTTTTATGGCTGCATAGTATTCCATGGTGTATATGTGCCACATTTTCTTTATCCAGTCTATCACTGATGGGCATTTGGGTTGGTTCCAAGACTTTGCTACTGTGAACAGAGCCGCAGTAAACATACGTGTCTTTATAGTAGAATGATTTATGTGATCTTTGACAAACCTGACAAAAACAAGCAATGGGGAAAAGATTCCCTATTTAATAAATAATGCTGGGGAAACTAGCTAACCATATGTAGAAAGCTGAAACTGGATCTCTTCCTTACACCTGGTACAAAAATTAACTCAAGATGGATTAAAGACTTAAATGTAAGACCTAAAACCATAAAAGCCCTAGAAGAAAATCTAGGCGATACCATTCAGGATGTAGGCATGGGCAAAGGCTTCATGACTACAACACCAAAAGCAATGGCAATAAAAGCCAAAAGAGACAAATGGGATCTAATTAAACTAAAGAGCTTCTGCACAGCAAAAGAAACTATCAGCACAGTGAACAGGCAACCTACAGAATGGGAGAAAAATTTTGCAATCTATCTGTCTGACAAAGGGCTAATATCCAGAATCTACAAAGAGCTTCAACATTATTCTTAGAGAAAAAATTAACTTTGGTAAATGAAGGGGCTTGGTTTCATCTCTGTAGAATCAGCTTGCCTCAACTCGCTGCTGGTATGTCATTTGCTTTAAAGAAGAAATGTTACATATATTTATACATATTTTAAACCATTCTGGTCTTTCACATCCTCAAAAGGGAGGTTTTTCAGTTAGGGTATTTGATTGCTCTCCAAGGACAATGGCATGTACTGAGAGATGTAATTAGGAGATATCAGAATAAGCTGATAGCATCTAAGGATAACTCCCTAGTCACATAGTCATGTTTTTAGAAGTTGTTCTGCTGACTGAGGTTCACTGATGGCCTTATTAAACAAAAATCTAACTTTTTAATGTATAAGACAGACTTAAAGGAGTGTAGCTGAAGTTTCTTAACTCAGAAAAGCACTTGTTCATGATTACTAGGCATGATAGCTCAGGGACAATTACATTTTTACTACGTATGCAAAGCCTGCCCCAACCTCCAGGCAGCCTGGTCACACATATTATGTGATTTCAAAGAATCCAAAAGAATCCTCTTACTTTAAAAGAATTGTTACAGACTTCAGCCTGTTATTCTTAAAATCCATACTATTTAAATTACTGCATTGAATGAATTATTGCCTCCAAAAGATAGTCTTGAAACCAAGATAAAGCCTTAAATGTGTTTTTATTTATTTTGTAATGGACACATTGTTATTGTACACATTTGTGGGGTACAGTTTGATGTTTCAGTACATGTATATGTTGTATAATGAGCAAGTCAGGGTAGTTAGCATATCCTTCATCTCATGAATTTATTATGTCTTTGTGTTAAGAACATTAAAAAGTCTCTCTTCTAGCTGTCTTGTAATAAACAACACTCTACTGTTAACCAGGCACCCTGCTGTGCAAAAGTACAGTAGAATTTATTCATCCTGTCTAACAATAACTTTCTTGTTTGGGTTTTGTTTTGTTTTGTTTTTTGTTTTGTTTTGTTTTGTTTTGTTCTGTTTTTTTGAGATGGAGTCTTGCTCTGTCGCCCAGGCTAGAGTGCAGTGGCACTGCAGCCTCTGCCTCCTGGTTTCCAGCAATTCTCCTACCTCAGCCTCCTGGGTAGTTGGGATTACATGCACATGCCACCATGTCTGGCTAATTTTTGTATTTTTAGTAGAGATGGGGTTTCGCCATGTAGACTAGGCTGGCCTTGAACTCCTGACCTCAGGTGATCCGCCCTCCTCGGCCTCCCAAATGTTGGGATTACAGGCATTAGCCACCGCACCCAGCCCATCCTATCTAATAGTAACTTTCTACCCAATGACAAACATTTCCTGATTCTCCTCTCCTTCACCCCGTCCCTAGTCTCTGCTAACCACTCTTCTACTCTCTTTAATGAAATAAACTTTTTAAAAAAATAATTTACATAAGAGTGATATCATGCAGTATTTGTTTCTCTGCCTGGCTTATTTAACAGAATATAATGTCCTCCAGATGTATCCATGTTGTTGCAAATGACAGGATTTTATTCTTTTTATGACTGAATAGTATTCCATTGTGTACATATACCACATTTTCTCTATCTATTCATCCATTATTGGAAACTTAGGTATATTCCATGTCTTGGCTATTGAGAATAGTGCTTCAGTAAACTTAAGAATGCAGATATCTCTTCAGCATACTGATTTCATTTCCTTTGAACATATACCCAGGAGTGGGATTGCTAAATCATTTGGTGGTTCTATTTTGTATTTTTTAAGGAAACTTTAGACTGTTTTTCATAATAGCTCTACTAATTTACATTCCCACCAACGATGTATAAGTGTTCTCTTTTCTCCATGTCTTTGCCAACATGTGTTTTCTTCTGTCTTTTTGACAATACCATTCCAACTGAAATGAAGTAGTATCTCATCATGGTTTTCATTTGCATTTCCCTAGTGATTAGTGATGTAGAGCATTTTTTCATATATCTGTTGGCCATTTGTATTTCTTCTTCTGAGAAAAGTTTATTAAGGTCTTTTGCCCAGTTTTTAATTGAGTCATTGGGGTTTTCTTGCTGTTAGGTTATTAATATATATTCTGGATATTCATTCTTTGTCAGATATACAGTTTGCAAATATTTTTGCCCATTCTGTGGCTGTATCTGTTAATTGTTTTCTTCACTGTGCAAAACATTTTTACTTTTATATATTATTATTTGTCTATTTTTGCTTTTGTTGCCTGTGCTCTTGAGATCTTATTAAAATATCCTTGCCCAGCCCAGTGTTGCAAAGTATTTTGCCTACGTTTTCTTCTAGTAGTATCATAGTTTCAGGCTTTACATTTAAGTCTTCAATCCATTTCGAGTTGAATCTTATATATGATGAGTCATAAGGGTCTTGTCTCATTCTTCTGCAGGTACATATCCAATTTTTCTAGCACCGTTTATTGACGAGACTGTCTTTTCATCGATGTGTGTTCTTGGCGCATTCATCAAAAATCATGTAGGTGCATGAATTTATTTCTTGGCCCTCTTTCTGTTACATTGGTCTATGTGTCTGGTTTGCTTTTTGTTTGTTTATTTATTTTTGCCAGTGCCACACTTTTTTTCGTTTCCATAGCCTGTAGAATGCATATATTTTGAAGTCAGGTAGTGTGATGCCTCCAGGTTTGTTGTTTGCTCAAGATTGCTTTGACTATTTAGTCTTTTGTAGTTTCATATGAATTTTAGAAGATTTTTTTTTATTTCTGTGAAGAATGTCATTGGTATTTTGATAGGGATTCCATTAAATCTGTAGCTCTTTTTGGGTAGTATGGCCATTTTAACAATATTAATTATTTCAATCCATGAACATGGGATATCATTCTATTTATTTGTGCCCTCTTTAATTTCTTTCATCAGGGTTTTATAGTTTTCACTATAGTGATCTTTCACTTCCTTTGTTAAGTTTATTTCTAGGTATGTTATTTTGAGGAGGAGCTGTTGTAAATGAAATGGTTTCATTGATTTCTTTTTTTATATAGCGCACTATTAGTGTGTGGAAACAACACTGATTTTTGTATGCTGAGTTTGTATCTATCCTGGAACTTTACTGAATTTATTATTTCCAACAGTGTTTTCAGGGAGTCTCTATAACTTTTTACATATGTAATCATGTTCTCTGCAAACAGGGACAATTTGACTCTCTACTTTCCCATTTGGATGCCCTCTATTTCTTTGTCTTGCTTCATTACTGTGGCTAGGACTTCCAGTACTTTACTGTATAGAAATAGTGAAATCGTGCAACCTTGTCTTTTTCCTGGTCTTAGAGAAAACTCTTTCATCTTTCCCTCATTCAGTATGATATTGGCTGTGGGTTCATTATTTATGGCCTTTATTGTGGTGAAGTTCATAACTTCTATACCTCATTTGTTGGAAGTTTTTACCTTTAAGAAATGTTAAATTTTGTCACATGCTTTTTCTGCACATGTTGAAAAGATAATATGGGTTTTTATCTTGTTAAATGTATGTTTTTCAGCTTCAGGGTACATGTGCAGGATGTGCAGGTTTGTTACATAAGTAAACATTACATTTGTTACATAAGTGCCATGGTGGTTTGGTGCACCTATTAAACCATCACCTAGGTATGAAGCCCAGCTTGCATTAGCTCTTTTTCCTAATGCTCTCCTTCCTACCCTCCCCCAAGAGGCCCCAGTATGTGTTGTTCCCCTCCCTGCGTCTGTGTATTCTCATTGTTCAGCTCCCACTTGTAAGTGAGAAATGCGGTGTTTGGCTTTCTGTTCCTGTGTTAGTTGGCTAAAAATAATGGCTTCCAGCTTCACCTATGTCCTTGCAAAGGCCATGTTCTTGTTCCTTTGTATGGTTGCATAGTATTCTATAGTGTATATGTTCCACATTTTTTTATCCAGTCTATCACTGATGTGTGTTTGGGTTGATTCCTTGTCTTTGCTATTGTGAATAGTGCTGCAGTGAACATACACATGCATGTATCTTTATAGTTGAATGATCTATATTCCTCCAGTTATATACACAGTAATGGGATTGCTGTATCAAATGGTATTTGTGGTTCTAAGTCTTTGAGGAATCGCCACACTGTCTTCCATAATGGCTGAACTAATTTACCATCCCACCAACAGTGTAAAAGTGTTTCTATTTCTTCACAGCCTCACCAGCATCTGTTGTTTCTTGACTTTTTAAGAATCGCCATCTGACTGGCTTGAGATGGTATCTCATTGTGGTTTTGATTTGCATTTCTCTAACAATCAGGGATGTTGAGATTTTTTTCATATGTTTATTGGCTGCATGAATGTCTTCTTTTGAGGAGTGTCTGTTCATGTCCTTTACCCACTTTTTAATGGGGTTGTTTGTTTCTTGTAAATCCGTTTAAGTTTCTTATGGATTATGAATATTAGACCTTTGTCAGATAAATAGATTGCAAAAATTTTCTTTCATTCTGTAGGTTGTCTGTTCACTCTGATGATCATTTCTTTTGCTGTGCAGAAGTTCTTTAATTAGATTCCATCTGTCAATTTTTGCTTTTGTTGCAATTGCTTTTGGTGATTGCATCATAAAATATTTGCCCATACCTATGTCCTATATGGTATTGTCTAGATTTTCTTCTGGGTTTTTATAGTTTGGGGTTTTACATTTAAGTCTTCAATGCATCTTGAGTTAATTTTTGCATATCTGGGTATCACCTGGTTATCACCAGTAGAGGCTACAGAATAGCAAAGATTGCTGTCTGCTCCTTCCTCTGGAAGCTTCATCCCAGATGGACACTGACCTAATGCCAGCTGGAACTCTCCTGTATGAGGTGTCTGGCGACCCCTGTTGGGAGGCCTCACCCAGTCAGGAGGCATGGATCGGGGATACACTTAAGGAAGCAGTCTGTCTCTTAGTGGAGCTGGTGCACTGTTCTGGGGGAAGCCCCCTTGTCAGGATCACCCAGACTCTTCAGAGCTAGTAGACAGGAAAGATTAAGTCCACTGAACCAGAGACTTTGGCCACCCCTCCCCACAGGTGCTCTGTCCCAGGGAGATGAGAGTTCTGTCTGAAAGCCCCTGGCTAGAGTTGCTGGAATTCCTGTAGGTAGGCCCTGCCAAGTGAGGAGGGATGGATCTGGGTCCCACCTAAGGAAGCAGTCTGGCAACAATTGGCCACAACCCCTGTGCTATGCTCTGGGGAATAATATACAGTCCAAACCTCCCAATCTCTCTAGCACTGGCCAGGGGAAACTGCTGACTAGAGCCACAGTAATGGCAGTCTGGTTTTTGTCTTCTTTTTTCTTTTTCTGTTAATGTGGTATGTCACATTTATTGAATTGCATATGCTGAAGCATCCTTTTATCCCTCCAATGAGTCCCACATAATCATTGTGGATAATCTTTTCACTGTGTTGTTGAATGTAGTTTGCTAGTATCATGTCAGGAATTTTTGTATCTATGTTCATCAGGGATGTTGGCTTTTAATTTTTGTTGTTGTGTTATGTCCTTGACTGATTTTGCAATCAGGGGAATGCTGGCCTTGTAAGATGAGTTTGGAGGCATTTCTTCTCCTTAACTTTCTGTAATAGTTTGAGGATAATTGGTATTACTTCCTTTTCATTGGTAGAATTCATCAGTGAAACCATCAGATCCCAAGATTTTTTTCTTTTTTGATGAAATACTTTATTACTGATTCAATTTTGTCATTCATTATTCATCTGTTTAGATTTTCTATTTCTTCATATTTTGGTAGGTTGGATCTGAGAGTTTATCAACTTCTCTGTGTTACCAACTTTCTTCATGTGTAGTTGTTCATAATACTTGAACAACAATGGTATAGTTGCTAATAATAGTCTCAAGATTCTTTGTAATTTTTGTGATGTCAGTTGCAATGTCTTCTCTAATTTCTAATTTTATTTGAGTCTTTCCTCTTTTCTAAGTCTTGCTAAAGGTTTGTCAATTTTATCTTTTCAAAAAAAAAACTCTTCATTTTATTGCTCCTTTGGATTTGGTAGTCTATATTTCATTTATTTCTTCTCTGAGTTTTATTACTTTCTTCGTTGTACCAATTTTGTGGTAAGTTTGTTCTTCTTTTTTAGTTTCTTGAGGTGTCGCATTAGGTTGTTTATTAGAAATCATTCTACGTTTTTGAAGTAGTCATTTATTTCTAAGAATTTTCCTCATAGAACTGCTTTTGCTGTGTCTCATATGTTTTGGTGTGCTGTGTTTCTAGTCTCATTTGTCTCAAACAACTTTTAAGTTTTCCTCTTAATTTCGCTATTTACCCATTGATTATTTAGGAGCATGTTTTCTAATTTTCATGTATACAATTTCTGAAACTTTCTTGTTGATTTTGTTTTAGCAACATTCTCCCTCAACAATTTATATTTTGGTTATATTAATTTACATATCTATTGTGTTCATTTGCCACCAATTGTAGCTATTGTTAATTTGACCTTTATTCTTCATACTAGAGGATTGAAAGCTTTACATAGCACCATTACAGCACTGGAGTATTCTGAGTTTGATTATAAATTTACCTTTAAATGTAAGTTTTATACAATTACATGTTTTGTGATAGTAATTATTTTCTTTCTACTGTTAGTTTTAGCACTCCTTTAAGCATTTATTGTATGGCCAGTCTTGCAGCAGTGAAGTTCCTCAACTTTTGCTTTTGTTTATTTCTCCTTCTTTGCTGTAAAGCTTTGCTGAATACATTATTTGTGGCTTAAAGGTCTTCCTTCCTTCCTCCCTCCCTCTCCCTCCCTCGCCCTCCCTCTCTCTTTCTCTCTCTCTCTCTCTTTCTTTTCTCAGCTCTGAATATATTATGCCATTCTCTCCTGGCCTGCAAGAATTCTGCTGAAAAATCTACTCAGTGTAATGAGGATTCCTGATATGTGACTTGATGCATTTCTCTTGTCACTTTTAGAATTCCCCCTTTATATTTGATGTTTTTATTACAATGTGCTCTGGAGGAATATTTTGAGTTTGAATATAATTGGAGATTTTTGAGCTTTGTGGATCTAGTTGTTCATCTCTCTCCCCAGGTTTGGGAAGTTTTCAGCTGTCATTTCATTAAATATGTTTCTGTGTTAAATATGTTTCTTTTTCTATCTCTTCTCCCTCTGACATTTCTATAATGCAAATATTTTTTCACTTAATGGTGTCTTGTAAGTCCTAGAGAGTTCTCCATTCTTTTTTATTCTTATTTCCTTTTTTCCCCCTGTGACTGGGTAATTTCAAAAGACTGTCTCAAATTCAAAAAATCTTTCCTCTGCTCAGTCCAGTCTGTTATTGTAGGTTTCAATTGTATTTTTTATTTTATCCATTAACATCTTCAACTCTGAGATTTATGTGTGATTCTTTATTATCTGTCTCTTTGTTGAACTTTTCATTCAGATCATGAATTGTTTTCCTGATTCCTTCGAATTGCTTGTCAGTACTCCTCTGTTGGATCTTGCGGTGTTTCCTTGGGACTATTATTTTGAATTCCTTTTCAGGCATTTGTAAATAACCTTTTCTTTGGGGTCTGTTAATGGAGAATTATTATTCTCCAAAATTATTCCTTTGGAGGTGTCAGGTTTCCTTGCTTTTTCATGTTTCTTGTGTCCCTATATTGATGTGTGTACATCTAGTAAAACAGTTAATTTTTTCAATTTTATAAAGTAGCTTCAGTAGGGAGAGAATGCTTTTTCTGTATATGGGTGCTAGAGTGTTGGTTAGGTATGGTGGTACATTGGCTTTGCTTTGGGTGGATTCAGTCAGGTGGCTCTGTACAGTTTCTTCAGCCATAATCCACATTGGTGATGTCTGTAATTGCTTCAGTGGCCTAAGCTATGGGAGTTTGTGATGGTCGTGGCACAATTTTTCAAAGAATTCAAGCACTGGACTGATTGCCAGGCCAGGCATGGGTGTAGCAGGATGGCCGGCTCTCCAAAAGGCTCTCTGTGGGGCATATGTAGGCACAACCAGCTGTCTGACTGTGCAATTGATTCTTTGGTGAGCAAGGCTGCTGCCACATTGTCTGTCAGGTTGGGCAAGAATCGTGGACTCAGTGGGCTAGCCATCTGTGTGGCAGTTTCTCTGGGGGGGGTGGGACCACCATTGCATTGGCTGTCAGGCTGATGTGGGTGTGTATGAGTACAGTGGGACAGCAGCTGTGTGGCAGCTTCCCCACTGTGAAGGTGCACGTGTGCCCCAGGAGTTTGGGTGCCACTTGGATTTGGGGTCTTGGTTATTCCCTCAAGCCAGGAAGCTGGGGTCACGAGGCTGCAGGTGCCCACATGAACATGGTGGAATGATGGCAGGACCTTTGGGATGGAGAGAGTTTTAGTAGCTACTGGCCTCGAGGGCAGGATACATTCTAGCAGTGAGTCTTTCAATATGGCAGTGTGTCATAGGAGCTTCGGTCATGGGAGTAGGAGATGTAAAATGGGCTCTTACTCTGGAGCAGTGCAGCCACACACACTCCCATCAACTCTCCAAACAGGATTCAGGGCCTGTAAAAACTGGGGGATTCTCCCATAGCAAGTATTCTTAGCATCTGTGACAGTAATGGGGACCACCGAGAGCCTCCAGCTTAGCTTTTCCTCATAAGAAGTACTCCTTGGCTCAAGTCAATCCTAGTGAAGAAAGAATGTGGCAGAAGCAGGATGCTTCACGCTCCTCGCTATGGTGCTATCCTGCACTTCCATGTTCTGTGGGGACTGTGCTGCCCCTCTGGTGCTTTTCAGCATGTTTTTCAGTCACCTACTCAAAATATAGTTGTTTATTCATTGTTTTGTTCCCTTCTTATGGGATGAGCACCAGGCAACTTTTCAGCTATCTTGCTGACATCACTCTTTTAAATGTATATTTAAAGAAAGAAAAAAATAAAGGCTGGGGAAAAATGAATTAAGAATTCACTTTAAGAAGCTGGAGAAAAAGGACACAAGAGTAAACAAAGAAAACAGATAGGAAGAAAGTATAAATAAAACAGCCAAAATTAATAAAGAAAAAAGGTCTAAAAGACACTGTAAGCAAAGAATAAAGATAAATGATAAAATGGAAAATATTTGGAATTCATGTTACAAAAGGCTTATTGGCAATCAGAAAACTGCAAATTAAAACAAAAAAAACTAAGGTATTATTTCACATTTTTCACACTGACAAAATTTTAAAAGTCTCATAGTAACACATTTTGATAAGGATATGGGATAATAAGAAATTCACATGCCACAATTTAAATTGTACAAACACAATAGAAAGCATTTGGTGACCTTATAAAGTCAAAAATGCCATTCCCAGAAACTCAACAATTCTACCTTTAGTCAAGTTCTATAGCATATTTCTTGCATATATGTTCAACAGAAATGTGCAAGAATAATCATTGCTTAATTAGAAGTACAACAGAATTGGAAATAAATGTTTATCAATTTAAGACAAAAATAATGTGTTAGACTTTCACAGTAAATATTACATAGCAGTTAAAACAAATTCACTGGTGCTATCAATACAAATATATATTAATACAGATAATTTTCAAAAATGTAATTTTAAGGGAAGAAAGAAAAATATGGAATGTATTTACAGTAGGATGTAATTTCCATAAGGTATAAAAATGTGCACCTCATGTTTTATATGTTTAATACAATTAAATATTAAAAGTACAAAATCATGGATAGGAAGGATGTAAAACTCCAGAACAGTACTTACTTTATGGGGAAGGGAAAAAGAAAATGGCTTTGAAGGGATATACAGGCCCTTCTATTAAATGTGGCACATTTTTCTTTAGGAAATATGGCAAAATGGTAGATTTAAGTAAATCTGGCAGTGGCTTCAGGATATTTGTTTTATTTTTCTCTAGACATATCATGTGAGTTGTAAATATGTAATAATAAAAATAAAAGAATAAAATGTACTATGTAGAGCATCTTCTAAAGTTATTTTAATAAGAAATCTTTTCTTACTCCTTTGAAAAGAAATTAATAGAATTTTATGTGATTTGGTCATGAATTTCTAGATCTTGTTAAGTTCATAGTTTTAGAAACAAGTATTTGATGTTAACAAATCATATTTTTGTGTGTGCTTTTTTTTTTTTTTTTTTTTTTTTTTTAGAAACGGAGTCTCACTCTGTCGCCCAGACTGGAGTGCAGTGGTGCGATCTCAGCTCACTGCAATCTTCACCTTCTGGGTTCAAGTGATTCTTCTGCCTGAGCCTCCCCAAGTAGCTGGGATTATAGGTGCCCACCACCATGTCCAGCTAAATTTTTGTATTTTTAGTAGAGATGGGTTTTTTAGTAGAGATGGGTTTTCACCATGTTGGCCAGGCTAGTCTCGAACTCCTGACCTCGTGATCTGACCACCTCATTCCCCCAAAGTGCTGGGATTACAGGCGTGAGCCACCGTGCCTGGCCACTTTTGCCTTTAAAACAAACAACTTTAAGCAAGTTGCCTTTCCCTCCAGAGAAAATATTTATTTATAGAAGAATAACAAGAACACACTTAAACACACAGCCTCACACCTAAACAAAACATACACATACACACATATGTGAACACATATGCACATGCCTACCCACCTATATACATGTTCATCCACACACATACACATACTCCTAATTTCTCTATAGCAATGCGATATTTACTGTACCTTACTTTACATAACATTGTATAACTATTGTCCTTAAAAAACACACACACACACACACACAAAAACAAAAAAACTTTTTTATCTTAGGTTCTGGAGTATATGTCCAGGTTTGTCTTAGGTAAACTTGTGTCCTAGGGGTTTGTTGTATAGATTATTTTGTCACCTAACTACCTATCCAGTAGTTACTTTTTCTGATCCTCCCCCTCCTCCCACCCTCCAGTGTCAAGTAGGCCCCATAGCAATACAATTATACAAATTACATCTCTCCTCACCTTGCCCCTCCTTCTTCTCCTCTTTAAGTTTAAACTCAAGACCTCCTAATCAAATGTTGTGCCTCTCTTCGTATCCATTTGCTCGACTTACCTGCATTTACAAGTGAGAACATGTGGTATTTGGTTTTCTGTTCCTGTGTCATTTTGCTAAGGATAATGGCCTCCAGCTCCATCCATGTTCCTGCAATGGACATGTTCTCATTCTTTCTTGTTGATGTATACATACCTGAGTTTGATTGATTCTATTGGTGCTGCAGAAGCATAAGAGTTGTGATGAGGTATATCTGTGGCATTGCTGGATCATGTGGTCACAGCTAGAACACCACTGGTTTCTTTCACAATTCTACATTCATTTTGCGATTTAATTCACCTCTTAGATCTGAAAGTTCTGAAGGTCATCTGAGCTGCCAATTTTGTGATAAGTGTTTTGTCTCCTGACATTTCAATTTACTCACTTTTAGTCATTTCTATAGGCTGCACTCATTTTACCATTAGCATACACTTCCTTTTCAGGGAGGAAGGAAACAAACTACCCCTAATGATTTATGACTTAGAAGTTTGCATATGCTGTATTGGGAATCAGTTTTAATAATAATCTTCATGATACTATTTCATTTATGGTTCATATATAATATGGCAATAGCTCCATTCCTGTATGTAAACACAATTTGACATTTAACAGAAAATTAAAGTATTGGGAAATGAGCTTCTTTTTAAAAATGGGCCATCTAATAAGATCTATTTGTTGAGCTGATGTTGTTTCTAGTGATTAAGTTAAGTTTTAGTGTTGCCTAAAGTGTTTCTCTTGTGGTGAATGATTGAGAAAATAATTATAATGGGCTATGTCTTTGACAGCGTCTATAAACAAACACTGAGATGGCAGCACATGATTAAATTTATGTTCAGATTGTAGAAATCATTGCTGCTTAAGAAGAGAACAAGCATATTGATCTTCGAGAGTGAAATAAGGCAAGATGAAAGGAATAATTAAATCTGGTGGTATTGGTGTTCCCATCCATGGCAATACAATTATACAAATTACATCTCTCCTCACCTTGCCCCTCCTTCTTCTCCTCTTTAAGTTTAAACTCAAGACCTCCTAGTCAAATGTTGTAAAAAAGATTTTGTTTTTATTTGCCTTGCTAAATCAGCCTGTTTTCAGCAGAAAAGGGCTTTGGCATGATCCCTGAAAAATATTCTCTTGTAATTTCTATTTGAGGTGGAAACATGAAGAATGCTTAAGCCTGTTTTAATCATTTTGCATGACTCCTCTTTGGTCCTGAAACCCTGTGACTAATATAGGTACTTGGGGAGGTAAACAATGAACTCATATAGGCCAGTAAGGTACAATTAATGCCAAGGCAATCATTGTGACCTACTGTAGAGTGGTAGGGGAACATCTGGGGCTGTGATTCTTCAAGATAAAAATAATAAAAATAATAATAATAATAATAATAATAATAATAATAAATCCCTATGGGTCTAAGCCAAGCTTTGAGATGAAAAATTCAGAATTCCTCTCTAGTAACTGTCATGTACTAGATTTCACCTAAAATGTCTAGGAATGACTCAGAATATATAAGAAATTCTGGGAGATAAATCCTTTTTTTAAAAAAATCTAGGCTTTCCTTTGATTGGGAAAATGACTCAATTTAGAAGGAATTTCCATTCCTTTTAGAGGCACTGGGTTGGAGGATCCTTCTGTTTGAACACCAGGATCTCTCTTGTAAAGCTCTTCTGCTCGCTAGTCTTGTACTCTGAGAACTACTCACTCTTATTTGTCTTGTCAATATTGCAATTTCATGTTTCTTCTGCCCGCTCAGCAGTTAATCCAGTTGAATGTCAATCTGCTCCTTTGTATGATACCAGTGTGATGCTAAGTTGATGTTCACAGTAACCATGACGCAAGCCTTCATTTTTACCCAGATCTCATACATTGATGACACTTTCCATATCCTCATTTCTCTTGCATCTGGAAATTTCTCCATTGGTCCCCTTCATACATCACTATTTGTTCATCACTGTTTCTGGAATATAATCCCTTAATATGCTCCATGAAAAGTAAACTATGGAAAAGTAAATTTGGGAAATACTGCAGTCCAGTCAGTCCTGCACTGTTAAATGTGGTAGCCACTCACTATGCACGGCCGTTGAGTGCTTGAAATGTGGCTAGTTTGAATTGAGATGTGCTGCAACTTCAAACCAGGCACTGATTTTGAACACTCACAATGCAGAAAAATATAAAATGTCTCAATAATTTTTATATTGACTAAATGCTAAAATGATAACATTTTTTATATACCAGGTTAAGAAAATATTATTAAAATAAATTTATAATTTTTTTATTTTGCCTTCTGGAAAATGTGGCTCACATTATAAATAACTGAGAAAATCTGCAGAATGGCACCACCGTAGTCACTTTTGGAAATCTACAATATATAATTACATAATAAGAGTTCTGAGATGTCTCACAATAATAAACTCGGTTTAACTAGGTTAAAACCTGTATTTCCTGTATCTCATTGACCATGGGATTTATTTTAACATAAGAACTATACATACTCTCCAACAGCTAGTAGTTTAAATAAACCCACTTGGGAAAACAGTGTTTAAGGCTCAAGGGATGAGAAAGTTTGATTCTATTTTTTCTACATTGCATGCTTCCTGATTCTCAGTAAGATACAGAGGGCAGGGGTTTGACAATCCAGATATCACAAATATACCTGGTATTCCTCATATTAATACAAATTAGTTACTTATACTTTCACAGATATTTTTGTCAATAAAGCTAAGTGGAATTCAAATTCATAAATGTGCTAATGGCTCTTCATCATGAACATTAACCTTCATTTGGGATTTGGCAGTGTTGAATACATATGTAAATGTAACGATTTGATGGCATAAGAGAACGGAATTTCTATTATATTCATAATCATAATAGGCACTTAAAACCTTGTCTGTAGTTATCCTGAATCATAGAAGAAGTGAAATAGTCAAGATCATGGTAAAAAGAACTGAAGAAAAAACTCATAATAATAAAGTATTAGTTAATTTTGAAACAATTTTCATATCCCAGCACTTTGCTGAGCACTTTATTAGCCCCGTCTCAATTAATTCTTACAATAACTTTATTAGTTAGAGATACATTCTCTCCATTTCACAGACAAGGAAACTGAAGTTTGGACGCGTTAAGTAACTTGATCCGAGTTTCATAGCCAATAAATTATGGAGCCATGAACTCGGAGCCTACATCGTAATTGCTGTGACAATTATATGGTAGCATATGCATGTATAAACCTCCTTCCAGGGAAAACCCCCAAGGACTGAAAGGGAGCAAGGTGTGTGTATGTGGCCAGGGGAAGAAGGGGGACTTTCAATTTCTTTTTCTCCTTTATAAAAATCTGTGCAATATTACCACAAATATGCCTTCCTGTTGGTTAGGAGAGGGCAAAAAAATATTTATTTGTAACCCTTTGACATTTTTTTCCTGGAACCTCTCCATTAATATTAAACAGTCTTTATCTACACAGGCTACATTTTCCCCAGACAGACCAGTCTTCCTGTACATTAGATGAGAAAAATGGCTGACTTCTCAAAACTTGCAGGACGGTGAATATGCCTTGTCTTCTCTCACCGTATTGCTTTGACAAATGCTACTCTCTCAGCTGAGAATGTCTTCTTTTTTAATCTTTCTTTACTTCTTTTTTTATCTCCTTACTCAAACTATTTCCACAAATCCCATCCCAGATGTCACTGCCTCCAGGGACCTTTACCTAAATCAAATCATCCTCTACTCCAAGTTGGCTTAGATGAGCCACCATCACCACAATGGGTATCTTTAACCTGATGTATTCTGCCCTATGGGAAAAAAAAAAAAAAAACTATCATACTATTTTGAAATGTAATAGTAAGATGAGCCTAGTAGTGGGTATTTGTCACCCGGATCTAAGCTCTCTTTTAATGTTTAAGAAATGTTTTTCACTTAGTCACTTATAAGGGTAGGTAAAAAGTAGAGCTTACTTCTTTATGATACAGTACACCAGCTGTGTTCAGTGTCTTAAGATTTGGATGTGCCCAGAGTGGTAAGCCTCAATAGAGAATTTCAAATAAGGTCTGCAAGGTTTGAGAGGGAAGTCATGCCCATTTGAAAAAGTTACAAGACTTTGTTAGAGTCAGCTCTTCCCCTTGTAACTAAACATATGATTATGGGTTAATTGATGAGTTTATGTACTGGGCAATTCACCGTAAACTAGGTTTCATCTATACAGTAGCCAGAAAGTCAGGGATGCCCTGAATCACTCCATCATCATATGAAAGCAGTACAAAGAAGGCCTGGATTAGGCAAGTCCTGAAAGCATAATTATTTTGCATGACCAGAAATCTTTTAACCCAGTGCAACTGACGTTAACCAAACCTCCTTCAGCTCCTACCTGTTGGTTATTCCCTAGATTAGTTGATTGAGAAAAAAAACATTCCAACTGAATTTACACGTGAGGTTAAATTACAGGTTAGGTTCTCCAGAAGTAGATGCTGAGATGGAGTCTGGAATGCAGAATGTTTGGTAGGAATCAACACCTGCTAAAGGGAGAGATGAAAAGCAGGATTGAGCACAGGAAGAAGTTAAACGGTGATAGAAGATAAACAAAACTTGGTCAACCCCATGGAGAACTTAAAAGCATATTCATTACCATTACCCTGCTTTGGGCCCAAATAACGAGGCCTTTATATTTCTACTTCAATCAGTCATTGAACATGGGCTTCCCTAGAGAAAGTTCTGTCCTTGGACAAGATGGCTCCTGCACTTGAGGCAAACCCTGAAGGAAGTGACAACTGAAGCCTCTCAGATAATAGATGAGGCAACTGATTTTTTTCTTAAAAGATGAAATAAATCCTTCTGATAAGGCAGAACTTTGGATAGTATATCTGATTGTTCACTATTCCTTGAAGGAATTAAGGCCTCAGTGAAGACTCTGCATCCTGAGATAACAAAATTGGAAGACTAATGTCAAAGTGGCTTAGTGGAGCATGGATGGACCTCTTGGAATGGGTTAAAAAATGGAAGAAACTTGGTTCTGATATGACTGCTCATCAGAAGGCCTTCTTGGTGGGGAAGGCTTTCAATAATCAGCATCTCTCTCCTTGTGAATGTTGATCAGCCTCTTGCCATAATCTCTTTTACCCCTAATCAATAGGCTCAGAAACAAAGCAGACTTGGTGTCAAGGATAAAAGAGATGTCGGAGCCTAACATTATAGACCTCACCTCCCTAAGGCTGACCTGTTTACTTCCATTGATAAGTAATCAGTCAGTGAGTAGCAGAAACCAATGTTGAGTGACCTCCCTTATGCTCCCCCTTCAATATGGAATACTGTCTAAGAGGAGCCAGTCATTTATTGAATTTCAGTTACACTGGATCCTTGATGTGGAAGGGATGGAAACTGGCTATTTGGTGACTGTTTTGTTTTCTCTGCACACCATACTAAAAAGCCGTATCACCAAGTGAAGAATCACAGAATGCCCTATTAAACATGTGGTATATCACAAACATTGCTTCTAACCAAGGAACACTCACTTTATGGGAAATGAGGTAAAGACGGTGACTTAGAACTGCATTCTCTAAAAGAAGCTGGACATGGAAAACAATGGCATGGCCTATTAAAAGACTCGGGCACTATACCAGCAGTAAATTCTCTGAATGATTACCTGGTATGTAATGCTATTTCTCCCATCACCAGAATATATGGGTCTTGGAGTGGGAGAGGCCCCTCTTACTATTAGATCCAGTGAGCTAATGATTTACTTAAAAAATTTGCTTACCTTGCCGTGTGACTTTGGCTAAAGTTCTCAATTCTCAAAGACAAAATGCTACTTTCCATCATGGGTCTCTTATCTTGGCTGACTATAAACAGGAAATAGGTTTGCTGCTACAAAATGAAAAAGAGAGGAGAATGAATAGGACATATAAAATCCCCATAATTTTTTTTTCTAGTGGTAAAATGTAATGGCAGACAACAGTAAATCTATATAAGCAATACCACAAGGCATTCGGATACTTTAGTGATAACAGCTTGGTCAGAGAACCCTAACCAACAGAAGAAGTGGCTGAAAGCAAACAGAATGTAGAATTGGTGATAAAAGAAGGAAATCGTGGCAATTAATTATTGCCTCTAGACCAACTTCAGAAATGAAGACTACAGCTCTTATTCATATTTCTTTCTTGCTCTGTGTTGTATATAATTAGAAATTTTAAGTTACTTTATTTTTCTCTCTCCCTTTCCCCTCTGTCTTATACAGTGTTCTAGGTGGTAGTAAACTTTCCAGTCTAGTCCATAATATCTGGACTTGTGACAGAACTAAAGGAGAATGAACATCAGCCAGTGATCTTCGCTTGTTGCTAGAAGCAAAAATGGTGAATTTTACTTCTGGAAAGAGAGTAATAGGCTTTACGGCTGTAGGAGAGATTTTTGCATCATTTTGCTGAAAGCACTTTTTTAAAAGTCCAAGTGTTCTTACTGTAACCGATTGACATGTTCCTGGAAACCTCATGTCCTGAAAAATCATTTTCAAATAAATATAGGGTTTATCAGAAATAGTTTGTGACAAACACTCAAAATCTATGCCATTTGTAACCAAAGCAATAACAATCCAAATAAGTATTCCAGTCCAACTTAAAAGGAAAGATATTGTAATTCTTAACATTTTTAACTAGAGAAAACCTTGTGCTGTTTTAAGAAAGTTATATATAAAAAAGGATCAAGTT
Organism: Piliocolobus tephrosceles; assembly: GCF_002776525.5. Lineage (NCBI taxonomy): Eukaryota > Metazoa > Chordata > Mammalia > Primates > Cercopithecidae > Piliocolobus > Piliocolobus tephrosceles. The sequence continues at coordinate 81,264,719 of NC_045439.1, forward strand.
CGCTAACTTATGAAGGCATGGCCAAAATGCACAAATGTTGAGCAAAACCATTCAATAAGCACTTTTTGAGAAGAGCACATGTCCAGAATAAAAGAGGAGGGAGTAATGTGAATGAACACCATGTATAATTATAATAATATGCTCCTCCACAGCCTTCTGTGTTCAACTGTGTGAGCATTCACTCATTGTTACTTGATGGCACAAAAGATTTGTATGGTGAGAAAAATCATAAATACATCAATGAAACTTTTATATTGTACTGACATCATTCCCATATCAACCAATCGTGTAAGCTTATTTCTTTATAGACATACATGTTATCAAAGCAGTTTGTGTAAGTAAGGGAAGAAGAGTGCACATTGATTTGGAATAACCAAAATCAGTGATGTATTGGATATTCGTCACTGTGATGGTCCTGTAGTCCAATACCATTTTTAAGTTCGGAGAACTCTACAGAAGCTGAAATTTCATATTTTAGCTAAAAACTTCAGCTTCTGTAAAATTTCATTTCCCTAGCTTCTCTTGGAACTTGAGCAAGGCACTCACCTAGGCTCACCAGCAAACAGACCCACACTGACTTTTAAAGCAAGACTCCTAATGCAAGAAAGCAGAAATGTGGAGGAACTCTTTCAGATGATGTCAGCAGTTGCAGCAAGATCAGGTTGCTCAGGGCAGCAGAGGTAGAGGTGAAAGTAGCAGTCTCCAGTGCCCAATACCAGATGTATCTCCAGGACAAGACACAGGGTCTAGTGCTTGTGTTCGCCACACTGATGTTCTTGCTGCTTCTACAGTGATGTCATTTTGGACTTGTTTTTCGCTGTTTTGACCTGAGTCTGATTCTCTTGTTATTTGGTAGATTCTTTGAGTTACTTCATGTCCTCTAGTAAATTTTTTTCCCACTTAACTTAGACAGCACAGCTTTTGTAGCTTGCAACTAAGAGCTTTGACTATCACAGTCATCTGGACTCTGAAGGATTTGAGAGGAAGGGTTGTACCTCTTTATCACAAGAGTGCATACTGTTGTGCCTGGAAGGCAGACGCCACTCAATATATGCTTCTCTCATAAATAAATGAATAGATGATGTTGATACAAGAAATATATTTGCCATAAAACCAATGAGATTCAGTAATTAAAATAATAACTAGTACATCAGACTTGGAATAGCATTAAGATACTAATATAATCCTAATAATAGGTATTCTAATAATTGTTTCCAAATATTTCTACAAATAGTAAACCTTTGCACAAACAACAAAGTATTGTTTTATCTTAGATAACCATTTGATGTTAGAAAATGAATTTTAATACATTATAAGAAAATAAAACTTACTACCTATTTGGTTATTTCTTTTTTCTGCCTGATGCTAAGATGTTTGTCATAGTTACCTTCATTATGGTTTAAACTCCCCAATATATTCTGCTGCCACTTTTGGAAGTTTTTAGTAATTTATCAAACTTTAACCCCTATCAACTAAAGAATAGTGACTCTCTCATAACTGCATAACCTTAGCATTCCATGGAAAACTTATATGGACTCTAATGCTCTTAACCCTTGAAACTTATTTCTCATATTCTCATTTCTCTGGGTAAACAACTGAAAAAATAAGAGAGTTCAGCCAGGCACCATGGCTCACACCTGTAATTCTAGCACTTTGGGAGTCCAAGGCAGGGGGATCACTTGAAGTCAGGAGTTTGAAAACAGCCTGACCAACATGATGAAACCCTGTCTCTATTAAAAATACAAAATGAGCCAGACGTGGTGGTACCTGCCTGTAAACCCAGCTACTTGGGAGGCTGAGGCAGGACAATTGCTGGAACCTGGAAGGCGGAGGTTGCAGTGAGCCGAGCTCATGCCATTGCACTCCAGCCTGGGCGACAAGAGTGAAACTCCGTCTCAGTAAATGGTTAATAAATAAGTTCGTGATTGTAACAGAGAGCAAGAGGAATTGGTGAGATTACAGGTTATTGAGGGTTGACATTTACGTGCAGAATTTCCTTATATTTTAATTTTGATGATTGAAAAGCAGATTGTATCTAATCTCAGATGGCTCCTGCAGTCTTCCTTTAGTATTCCAGCTGGACGAGTTTGGACAAGCATTAAGAAATCAGTATCTCAAATCTCAAACAGAAATGGTAAGGTAAGACGACAGGTTAGGGAGGAATATGAAAGAAGTTGGGCTACAAGGGTACATGCTGAGCTGCTCTTAAGCTGCTCTTTTGTACTCTAGCAGATAGCAGATGCCTATATGCTCCCGAATTAGCTCTTTGTTTCACACATCACAAAAAGGAAGATGCTATTATTGTCGTTTTAATCTTGACAGCAGATAAAAGGGAAGATTGTATATAAGCAACACACTTTTCTGTAAGCTTTTTTTTTCACCTCAAAAAGGTAAAGGGAGAAAATATATGCATAAATACAATATATTCATTTTGGAATTGGATTTAAAAAAATCAGTGGACATCACTTTGTTCCTACCAGTGTAGGTTGGAAGGTGCTTTAGTTAAGTAATCTCCCAGGCTTCATTCTACATGTAAATGTCTTAGATTGCTATCCATCCATGAAAAACAGAGAAATGAAAGAAAGAAAAGACCTACTGTCTCCACACATGGCTGACAGTCAATTTTCTACTATACTTTTCATTTTAAAATGTGCATATTGAGATAGTTTCCAATGCATTTCTGGAAGAGCTGTTACATTTGATCAGGTTCCATGCTGGCAAACTGCATTTTGGAGCCACCGAGGATCCCTCAATACTTTACACCATCAGCTGACTAAATTGATCTCCATTTCTATGGTTTTATACTTGAACTGATGGACATATGATCTCACACTAGTGAACTCTAGGAATCATTATAGACTCTGAGGAATAGCATAGGGTTCATATAAAGAGTGAAATGGGTACAAGGGCTCGCTTAAGCTGACACTATACTGAAAGGGTCTTCCCAGGACTTTGGTTGGTTCCTCAGATTTGGAAATATCTGAAGGAGGCAAACTGGTTTGAAATTCTTCCTAGATATCCAAGACTACTTGGGACCAAATGCTTTTATTCTATATGCAGTAAGCTAGGCACCAAGGGACACCCCAAAGAAGCACAGGTTCAGTAGCACAGGTTTGTCTGAGTGGCAGACAAAATAACTCAGAGAACTTTAGAGGACATACTGGTCTGGCTGAAGCAGAGGAGGAGAGCCTTTTTTACCCTGTCATCGTTCCATCCAGATGCTCTAGAATCCCTTTTACCCATTCTGTGCATCCAACGCAAAGGTCGTGTGTGCTTTAATTTTAATGCTTTTCACCTGCAACTGTCTTCAATGGCCTGACCTTAGACGACTAAAACAGCTTTGCCTACAGTGCAAAGAATCAAAAATATGCAGTAATTTGCACTGCCAGTACCTTCCTTCTGAGAGAAGCTAACAGTCAATGATTGACTCGTGGGAGTTTAAAAGCTCAGCCTCCTTTGAAGACGAGACAAATTTGAGGTATAATTTATACTCCGGAGCTCCCCACAGGATCAAGTGGGGTCTGGAACTCTTGTTTGCCCTCTTCCTCTTCCCTCTACTGCTTCCCCGCTTTCTTACCAGTTTTCCTGAGAACACTTCTTAGCAAATCATGTGCTTAGGAATCCTTGTCTTAAGCCTTGCTTCTGGAGAATCTGACATAATGCACCTTATTAAGGAGTTGGGACTTGCTCTGGAGCCTGAAAAAGAGATAGGATTGGATTTGGATGTAAGAAGGGAGAAGAGCTCTATTTCTGAGAAGGTAGAATGAACAACATAAGAAAAGGAACAAAAAGGTTTCAGTCCAAACTGGTGTGGTGCACTGGAGTACAGTGAAGAGAACATTATGGCTGGATTAAAATTGGGTGGTTGTGAAGTCTGGCCTTTTAGTGTAGTCATCACACAATATTTTGAGTATTTTACCCCATGGGTAATTTTTCACCCTTCTCCCGCTCTCTCCCCTTCTGGAGTCTCCATTTTCATTTTTATATCCATGTGTACCCATTGTTTAGTTTCCACTTATAAGTGAGAACATGTGGGATTTGACTTTCTGAGTTATTTCACTTAAGATAATGACCTCCATTTCCATCCATGTTGCTGCATAGATGTTCCATTCTTTTTTATGGTTGCATAGTATTCTATGTTGTATATGTACCACATTTTCTTTTTATCCAGTTCTCCATTGATGAACACTTAAGTTGATTACATATCTTTGCTACTGTAAATAGTGCTGCAACAAATATATGAGTACAGGTATCTTTTTGATAGAATAATTTCTTTCCCTTTGGGTATATAGTACTGGAGATTGCTGGATTAAATAGTAATTCTATTTTTAGTTCTTTTAAAAACCTTTGTACTGTTTTCCATAAAGGTTGTGCCAATTTATATTCTCATTGTATAAGTGTTCTCTTTGCAAACTCACCAATATCTGTTGTTTTCTGACTTTTTAATAACTGTCATTCTGACTGGTGTGAGATGGCATCTCACTGTAGTTTTAATTTGCATTTCTCTGATGATTAGTGATGTTGAGCATTTTTTATGTTTGTTGGCTGCTTGTATGTCAACTTTTGAGAAATGTCTGTTCATGTCGTTTGCCCACTTTTTGAGGGAATTGTTTGATGCCTTTTAGATTCTGGATATTAGCCCTTTTTCAGAGCACAGTTTGCAAATATTTTTCTCATTCTGTAAACTGTCTGTTTACTTTGTTGATTGTTTCTTTTCCTGTGCAGAAGCTTTTTAGTTTAATTAAGTACCATTTGTCTACTTTATTTTTGTTACGTTCACTTTTGAGGACTTGGTCATAAATTACTTGCTTAGGTCAGTGTCCAGAAGCATAAAACTCATGATTTAATCTGTTTTACTTTCTTCCAGAAAACCTAGGAGTCGAAATTCTAAGTACTCATCTCGAGTTGTAAAGATGTACAAAATTAATCATATTAGGAGACATAGATGAGAGAATTTCTCTTTGGGCCTTACTGCAGCCTAGAGAAGAGATTACATTTCACTCAAAAATTAATCACTAGTAGTTCAATCTTTATGCCCAAGATTCCTCACTTTCCACTACCAGCACTTACTCTGTCTCCTAACAATAGCTTCATGCAGCTGCCCTGACCACAGTCCTATGCACCTTTCTTCCTTCCTGGCTTCTCTGTAGCATTTGCTATTTATTACTCATGTGTTTCTTTCCTTCAAACAGGCATCCTGAAACCCTCATTTAATAAAATATTTAAGTTTGTAAAAGATCCTCCAGTTACCAGGATCCACCTGCCTCAGGAAACAGACAAGGACTTGTAAATGGTACTTTTTTGAATTAACATTATTGTTTTCTGATCACACAAAAACAGATAAATAATCATGCAGGGATATTAATGGGTAGGTAAGCTGTCAAGAAGTTCAGGGACTCTATGTCAACAAACCCCTGAGGTGTTTTTAGTCTGTTTGAATTTACTCAATTTCTCCAACTTTCTGAAAATTTTCCAAATTGATTTGGCCATTTCCACCTATAAGTAGTTTCGTTATATGAATGGCAATATGCCTAAAACTGAATTTACCTTGTTCACCCAACTTGCTCTCCTGATCAATTCCCATTTTTAACACTTCTATTTTTCCTTATTGGTTCATGTTTGAAAGCTAAAAACAATCCTTAGCATACTTCTATACTCTTTCATATCCAGTATGACATTGGTTAATTCTTTTTCCTAAATGCCTCTCAATGTGAAGTCCTTTCCAGAGTCGCTGCTAACCTATTCAAAACCCTCCATACCTTCTGCCCGAGTACTCTAAACTCTGAGTCTATCATCTTGCAATTCTTCCTGCCCATCATTGATAGATGATTCTTAATATCATTTCCCTTTTGAAAAATCTCCAATGGCTCCCATTGCTTAATTGTTGAATTAGTAAGAAGAGTTAGTATCATTAATTATTGTTTAATGACTGATTCAAACAAGCAAGAAAAATGACATTGGAAGTGGGTTTGGCCCATCACAGGAATGTTGAGGTATCAATATGTTGTACACGTAATTAATCATCTTCTAGAAGTACTTGGCCAAACAAGAAGAAAAATGAGAAAAAAGTATGAGATGAGGAGGAAAGAGAAGAAAAAGAATGAAAGGATAGGGGAGAAGAGGAAGGGAAGGATGGGGAGAGAAGAGATGAAAGAAAAAACTCATCTAAGACTATTATATAATTGCCTCTTTCCAGATTGCTTACTTCCTTTGAACATCTTGATTTCTCTTTTTGTGTAAGTCCAATTTTTAAGAAAAAACAAGTTCGTTCTAAGTAAAACAAAAAAAGTAAAATTTATAAACTAAAGAAAAAGCAAATCACTTGACTTGACTTTAATGCTTTCCTGGAAAATATTAAACTAAGATAGCTCTCTCTATTCCAATTTTCCAATTTAGAAACAGGAAATAGAAAAATATTTTGTGGCTTTCTCTCATAAAAGACAGAACATTCTGTATGTTTGAACCATGCATGGCTCAGATGTGGTGCTTAACATGTTTTTTTTTTTTTTCTTTTTTTAAGATTTGTTTCTGTTACCTTTGCTTACGTGTCGATTAGTATGTCAAAGAGAATATCAAGACTGATGAATGGTAGTCTGTCTGTACTTAAGGCATCTTATTGGTGCAAGAAATAGAAAATAAACAACTTTAAAAGTGCAAAGCAAGCTTTCTCTACTAATCTGTGTTTTTAGGAGTGAATGCAGAAGCATGATTGAGAATGAAATTAATGGTCAGAATATTCTTCAACCAAAAATAATTTTGTTTTAAAGAATAAAAAGTAATAACTGCTGCTGATTTTAATATTGAGCTTGGCTCTTTAAGTCGCCCAGTAAGAAATCCATCGGGATGTAGACCCTAATGTGAAGGAGTTGAGTTAAGGTCGTTTAATTAAATTTAAAGATTTTCCTACCCATGGGAAAGGGCATAATTAGCTGTTTTCTAACACATTTGACCTGAAGATGCTTGAATCAGCACAAAATTGAATGTATTAATAGAAGTAGCAAATTCTAATTATGAGACTTAGTTGTTAGGGTAGGGAAAAAAGAAGTTACTCATTATTTATTTGAGAGAGTTCAAACAAGTGTAGAAGAGGGGGAGGAAAAGAGGCACTTACCAACTGTCTCAGGTCCACAATCGTGCGGCCTCACATGGTGGCTCTTAGGAGAATCGGGCAGCTGAAGATATGAGTCATTTTGTTATTCCCACGAAGGATCTCAATCTGCATGCCAGATAAATTACCACTAAAAATAGAGTGAAGCACTCACAGCAGTGGAATGTACCAGCTGGACTGATGCCTACATCACAGATTAACTCTGATATATTGGGCTTTGGTATGTTGCTGTGATGTTTCTGAGGGCACATATATGCAAATCTACACACTAACAAGCTGTTCTCAAATGGAGTTCCACTGAGTAAGTACTTGGGTTGGGTGGTGCTTATGCAAGTTTGAGTAAGACATGGCTTCTTTTTAAAGGAAAACAAGTCTCATGAACTCTCACTCCAAAATTATTTTAATATGTTAAATACTTACACATGTAAAAACTACGAACTTAAACATAAATTCTTATACTTATCAGCTCTTGTACAATTAAAACAACAAAGCAATTTATAAAATAAACAATGAACCAGTAAAATTCAAATCAACAAATTTGTGTGATCAATGATACTATTTTGTTGATCTCCACTCAAAACCCAAGATATGATATTGGCTACTATGGCAGAGATTCTGCTGAGTTTATCATTAACCCATTGTGTGCCTTGTGGTGACTCAATTCTCAATCACTCTTTTTTATTTGAACTAATGCAAAACTGACCCTTTTATTATCTGCCGTGAGGGCATTTGGCTTTCATTTGCATTAACATGACATTTAAATATTAAGCAATCCTTTTTTTCTTATTACTTCTAGATAATTAATGTAGTATTACTAATCAAAATAAACTAAAACAAATAAACTCAGATGCTGAGTACACTGTATAGTATATTATTTTGCTTTCTTAGCAGATATAGAAACTACTATTTTTTTCTTCTCATTCATACATGCATTCATTCACTCAACAAAAAAGGGTGTTTTCTATGTATTAACTATTGTAAATAATGATCATGATTATGATCAATGCTGCACAATCCCTGGTCAGGGAAAATTTTTAAAACTTTAAACGTTCAGCTATAAATTATACATCCAAAGAGCTACAATTTGTGGCTATGTTAATAGGGTTAAGAAAGTACGAATGTAGCAGAGCACATCTCATTGGACTGGGAAGTGAAGCCCAATTTAAAAATAATTACAACAAAAGTAATGAGGATTCTTATTACATTTCACACATACTCTTGAGTGCCTGATAGGTGCAAATCATTGGTTGGGTGTTATCTTATTGAATCTTCACAACAAACTAATGAGATAGTTATTATTTTCATCATTTTATAGATAAGGCAATTGAGATGCAAAGGCATGCAATTAGTAATAGAGCTAAAACTGTAATGCAAGCAGAATAGCTCCAAAATATGAGTGTTTAATTATACTTATACATCAAAGAGTTGGTATTTGAATACTTTATAATTAACAAATAGGAATTGAGCACATACAATATAATCAATTATATCCCATATACATGTATATGTTATAAAACTATAAATGCATACTGTTATAAATTTAATAATACTGTGGTTAATTGTATGTGATAGTTGTAACTTGGCAATGCAGGCCTGGACTTTAATCCTTATGGAAGAAGGATGAAATATTCCTACGTATTTTATTTTATTTATTTATGTAGTCATTTGTGCCATTTACGTTAATAATCAATCAATGCCACTTTGAAAAAATTATTTTTTAATATTTCTTCTACCTCCCCTTGTAACCCTGTTAATTGGGAAATATGGAAACTTCTTAAGAAAAAATGTATTTCTGCTCCCAGATCAAATGGTGTTTTATTTAAAAGAACCCGCACAAAATATATCATTGTGTCTATCACTTCCTTCCACGCTACTAGACTTTGGACTACTATGAAGAATTTGTTAGCACCCCTGAGGATCAGCACTGGCCGTACTCCTTGAAGGCCATATATAAGTATAGTGTCTGAGTAAATTTGGTGGGCTTTCTTATATAGTAACTAGGGGCTATAATTTAACTGATGCTTGATTTTTTATATAAACTCTGTAATCTAAAAGAATAACATACATATATATACACACACACACATATATCTCTCTATATACACACATATATATGTACTGAGCTTGCCAAAATTCAACTTACCAACACACACATATAATAAATATAAACAATGAGCCAGTAAAATTCAAATTAATTTGTGTGATAGATACTATTTTGTTGATCTCCACTCAAAACCCAGATATGATATACATATATGCCGACTTCAACTTAACATGCATACATGTATATACATACATATGTATCTATGTATATATACATACATATATATGTATATACATGTATATATACAAGTATATATGTATATGTACATATATACATGTGTATATACACATACACATATGTGTGTTGGTAAGTTGAAATTGAAACGTGTGTATATGTTGGTATGTTGAAATTTACGTATATATGATATATCTGGCTTTTGAGTGGAGATCAACAAAACAGTATCACACAAAATTGTTGATTTGAATTTTACTGGTTCATTGTTTATATTACATAAATGTGTGTTGGTACATATATACACACACACGTACCAACATGTACACATATATATACACGGGTGTCTATATACATATATGTACATATATGTATATGTACATTATATGCATACATATGTATCTATACATATATGTATATACATATACATACATCAGTCAGGTTGGTTCTTTGGTGTCTCACAGAGTCCCAAGATCACTGTTTCACAAAGTTTGATCTAACATTGATGGATGATATGCTTTCATTTTATCTATTGGCCTATAACAAAGAATGTAAAAGAAATAGTGCGTTATTTCACATGGAAGTTAATATAGGTGTAATGAGGTTTTATAATGTAGTTGGCAAAACTTCATCATATTCTTTTAACTTTTAGGTTCGGGGTACATGGGCAGGTTTGTTAAATAGGTAAATTGCATATCACAGGGGTTTAGTGTACAGATTACTTTATCATCCAGGTAATAAGCATAGTACCTGCCAAGTAGTTTTTCAATGCTTTCCCTCCTCCCACCGTCCACCCTCAAGTAGGTCCCAGTGTCTATTTCTATCTTTGTGTCAATGTGTTCTCAATGTTTAGCTCCCTCTAATAAATATGAACATGTGGTATTTGGTTTCTGTTCCTGTGTTAATTCACTTGGTGTACTAGCCTCTAGCTGCATCCATGTTGCAGCAAAGAAAATGATATTGTACTTTCTTATGCCCACATGATATTCCATGATGTATATATACCACTTTTTTTTTATCCAGTCTACCGCTGATGAACGTGTAGATTGATTCCATGTATTTGCTATTTTGAATAGTGCTGCGATGAACATACTCATGCATGTATATTTATGGTATAATGGTTCATAAGGGATTGCTGGTTGGAATGGTAACTCTTTTAAATTATCTGAGAAATCACCACACTACTTGTGACAATGGTTGAACTAAGTTGCATTCCTACCAGCAGTTTATAAGTATTTCCTTTCCCTGAACCTCACCAGCATCTATTATTTTTTGACTTTTTAGTAACCATTCTGACTGTTGAGACAGTATCTCATTGTGGTTTTGGTTTATATTTCTAATGATTAGTGATGTTGAACATTTTTTCAAATGCTTGTTGGCTACCTGTATGTCTTATTTTGTAAAGTTTCTGTTTATGTCCTTTACCCACTTTTTTAATGGGTTTATTTGTTTTCACTTGTTAATTTAAGTTCCTCACAAATTCTAGATAGTGATCCTTATTGGATGCATAGTTTGCAAATAATTTCTCCAATTTAGTAGGCTGTCTGTTGATAGTTTCCTTTGTTGAAGCTCTTTAATTAGGTCCCATTGGTCAATTTTTGGTTTTGTTGCAATTGAGTTGGTGTGTTTATCAAGAAATCTTTGCCAGGGCTGTGTCCAGAATAGTATTTTCTAGACTATCTTCCAGGATTTTCACAGTTTTAGGTTTTATATTTAAGCTTTAATCCATCTCAAATCGAGTTTCGAATGTGGTGTAAGAAAGGGCTCCAATTTCTATTTCTACATATGACTAACCAGTTATCCTACCACCATTTATTGATAGGGTGTCCTTTCTGCATTGCTTGTTTTTCCATTTGTTTGTGTCCTCTCTATTTGAACAGTGTTTTGTAATTCTCATTGTAGAGATCTTTCACCTTTCTGGATAGCTACATTCCTAAGTATTTTATTCTTTTCATGGTTATTGTGAATGAGATTGTGTTCTTGATTTCACTCACCGTGTAGATGCTGTTGATGTATAGGAATGCTACTAATTGTTACAGATGGATTTTGTATCCTGAAATGTTGCTGAAGTTGTTTATCAGATCTAGGAGCTTAAGGCAGAGACTATCAGGTTTTCTAGGTATAGAATCATATAATCTGCAAACAGGCATAGTTTAACTTCCTCTCTTCCTATTTGGATGACTTTTATCTTTCTCCTGCTTGATAGCTCCAGTTAGGACTTCCAGGACTATGTGGAATAGTAGTGGTGAGAGAGGGCATTCTTGTGTTGTTCTGGTTTTGGAGGGGAATGTTTCAGCTTTTGCCTATTTGGTATGATATTGGCTGTGGGTTTTTCATAGATGGCTCTTCTTATTTTGAAATATGTTTCTTCAATGCCAATTTGATAAGGGTTTTTATATATGAAAGGATGTTGAATTTTATGGAAACCTTTCTACATCTATTCAGATGATCAAGTGATTTTTGTTTTAGTTCTGTTTATGTGATGAATCACATTTATTGATTTGTGTTTATTGAACCAAACTTGCATCCCAGGGTAATGCCTATGTGATCATGGTGGATTAGCTTGTTGAAGTGCTCCTGAATTGAGTTTGCAAGTATTTATTTTGCATCTATGCTCATCAACAATATTGGCCTGAAGTTTCCTTTCTTTCTTTGTGTCTCTGCCAGGTTTTGGTGTCAGAATTATGCTGGCCTCATAGAATGAATTAGGAAGGAATTCCTCTTCCTCAATTTTTTTGAATAGTTTCGGTAGAAATGGTGCCAACTCCTCTTCATCTATCTGGTAGAATTTGGCTGTGATTTCATCCTGGCCTTTTTCTGGATGGTAGGCTTTTTATTACTGTTTCAACTTCAGGACTCATTACTGATCTGTTCAGAGATTCAGTTTCTTCCTGGTTCACTCTTGGGATATTGTAGGTTTGCAAGAATGTATCCCTTTCTTCTAGGTTTTCTAGCTTGTGTGCAGAGAGGTGTTTGTAGTAGTCTCTCAGGATGTTTTATTTCTGTAACATCAGTGGTAATGTCCTCTTTGTCATCTCTGATTGTGTTTATTCAGATCGTCTTTTTTCCTTTATTAATCTAGCTAGTGGTCTGTCTTATTTGTTCTTTAAAAAATAAACAGCTCCTGGATTCACTGATCTTTTGTTTGATTTTTGCATCTCAATTTCTATCAATTCATCTCTGATTTGGTTATTTCTTTTCTATCGCTAGCCTTAGGATTGGTTTTGTCTTGTTTCTCTGGTTCCTCTAGGTGTGATGTTAGGTTGTAAATTTGAGATCTTTCTAACTTTTTGATATGGGCATTTAGTACTATAAAATTCCCTTTTAACACTATTTTGACTGTGTCCCAGAGATTCTGGTATATTGCATCTTTGTTCTCATCTGTTAACCCAAAAGTTAATCGGGAGCAGGTTGTTTAATTTCCATGTAATTTTATGGTTTTGAGCAATTTTCTTAGTATTGATTTCTATTTTTATTGCACTGTGGTCTCAGAGTGTGATTGGTATGATTTCAATTTTCTTTGAATTTGATGAAAATTGTGTTATGGCCACTTGTGTGGTCAATTTTAGAGTATGTGCCATGTGCAGATGAGAAGAATGTATATTCTGCTGTTTGCAGTGAAGAGTTCTGTAGATGTCTTTTAGGTTCAATTGGTCAAGTGTCAAGTTAAGGTCCTGAATATCTTTGTTAGTTTTCTCCTTTGATGATCTATCTAGTACTTTCGGTGGGGTGAAGAGTCCTACTATTATTGTGTGGTTACCTAAGTCTCTTTATAGATCTCTAAGAACTTGCTTCATGAATTTGGGTGCTCCTGTTTTGGGTGTATATAAATTGAGAATAATTAGGTCTTCTTGTTGAATTGAACCCTTTACCACTGTGAAATGCCCTTTCATTGTCTTTTTGGTCTTTGTTGGTTTAAAGTCTGTTTTGTCTGAAATTAGAACAGCAACCCTTGTTTTTTTTCCTGTTTTTCATTTCCTGTTTTTCATTTGCTTGGTAGATTATTTACTATCTCTTTACTTTGAGCCTATTCTCTATTCGTGTCAATGCATGGGAAAAGGTTCTCTTGAAGACAGCACACCACTGGGTCTCGCTTACTTATCCAACTTGACACTCTGTGTCTTTTAATTCGGTATTTAGCTAATTTACTTACAAGGTTAATATTCATATGTGTGGATTTGATCCTGTCATCTTGTTAGCTGGTTATTATGTAGACTTGTTTGTGTGGTTCCTACATAGTGTCAATGGTCTATGTACTTAAGTGTGTTTTGGTAATGACTAATATCAGTCTTTCCTATCCATATTTAGCACACCATTCAAGATCTCTTGTAAGTCAGGTCTGGTGGTAACAAATTCCCTTAGCATTTGCTTGCCTGAAGAGGATCTTATTTCTCCTTCACTTAAGAAGCTTAATTTAGCTGAATATGAAATTCTTGGTTAGAATTTTTTTTTTTTTTTTTTTTTAACAACACTGAATATAGGCCCAATCTCTTCTGGCTTATAGGGTTTCTGCTGAAAGATCTTCTGCAGCCTCATGGGGTTCCCTTTGTAGGTGACCTGCTCCTCATGTGTAGCTGTATTTAACATTTCATTTCAACCTTGGAGAATCTGATGACTACATGTCTTGGGGATGATCTTACACAGTATCTCACAGAGGTTCTCTGTATTTCATGAATTTCAGTGTTGGCCTCTCTAGTGAGGTTGGGCAAATTTTCACAAATAATATCCTCAAGTATGTTTTACAACTTTGTTTCATCATCTTTCAGTGATATTACTGAGTTGTAGATTTGGTCTCTTTATATAATCTCATATTTTCCAGAAGTTTTGTTCATTATTTTAAATTTCTTTTTTCTTTATTTTTGTCTGACTTAGATCAGAGATCCAGTCTTTGAGCTCTAAGAATCTTTCCTCAATTTCATCTATCCTGCTATTAATACTTCCAGTTGTATTATAAAATTCTCTATCAGATCAGTTTGGTTATTTCTTATAATGGTCATTTCATCTCTCAGATTGTGCATCATTTTATTGTAATTTTTAGATTCATTGGATTGGGTTTTGACTTTCTTCTGAATCTCAAGGATCTTTGTTCCTATCCATATTCTGAATTCTATTTCTGTCATTTCAGCCATTTCGGCCTGGTTAAAAACCCTTGCTGGGGAACTAATATAGTCATTGGGAGGAAAGAAGACATTCTGACATTCTGGCTGTTTGAGTTGCCAGAATTCTTGAGCTGGTCCTTTCTCATTTGTGTGGGTAGTGTTCCTTTAACTGTGGTGAAATTTGAGTACGGTCAGTTGACTTCTTTTCTGTAGGTTTTCAGAAGCGCAAGGCTTTGTGCAGGGTCTTTGTAGCTGAATTCTTGTCCTTTGTTTCAAAGGGGACTATACTAACAAAATATTTTTAGTGCTGACATTTAGGCTGTGAAGAGTAGATGGCACTTAATTGTAATTACCAGTAGGTAGGTTTTTGCTTAGCCATATGGCTCTTCTGTATTTCCTCAGGGCTGCAGCCATGCTCTGTCTCAATGTTCTGAAAGTGGAGACTCCTTTCTCATTCAAGTGCCGGCTGCAGATCTTGGCTTGGCACTTTTGTGCTGCACGCCAGTATCCAGGGGTATGCTTAGGCTTTAGGTTTTCTCTCCAACTTGGAGGCAGCAGGGGAAGAGTGTTTTGTAGTGACTGTGGCAGACGGTCTTTCACTTGTCTCCTGGGGTTCCAGCCCAGAGAAATTAACGGCTGCTACCAATCAGTGCCATCAACCTACAGGTAGGGCAGCTGTGTTGTGGACCCAAGATGGTGGGGAGGGAGGACTTGCCTACTAATAAGCAGGGGGACTCATGGGGGAGACAGACTAGCCTCTTCTTCTTAGGGCAGCTGCAGCTTGCCAGAGGTATGGATAAAGCACTCAGGGTCTTTGTTCCTTCCCCAGTCTGAGGGCAGCAAGGGCAATACCAGTACAGAGGGACTTTCAGTTGCCTATGGGAGCTCCACCTCAGACAAACATAGAGCCACTGCTACCGACAATATTCAGCCAGGATGTGGGGTAGCTATGTTGCTGGCGAGAGCTGGGGACCCCACTTGGTGAAGAGCAAGTAGTCGAGGGCTTATGGGAGAAGAGACTGGGCTCCTTTCCTTATGGTGACTATGGCATAATGGAAGCACGAATAAAGCCCTCAGTCTCTTTGTTCCTTCCCTAGTCAAGGGCAACAGAGGCAGATCTGCTGCCATAGCAATGGCAGAGGACCTGTTGGTTGCCTCTGAGAGTACCACTCCAGAGAAAGACAGAGCCACTACCAGTGGAAATCCTCATCTGAGGGTGGGGCAGCTGTTCTGTGGTTCTGAGCTGGGGTCCTGTCTTGTGTAGAGTGGGGGATAGGGGCTCATTGGGAAGAGCGCTTGGGCTCCTCTCCATATGGTGGCTGTGGTGTGCTGGAGGTGCCACCATAGCAACCAGGGCCTTTATTTCTCCCCTAGCCCAAGGGCAGCAAGGATGGTGCCGCTGCAGCTGCAATGGCAGAGGGGCTGTGGGTTGTCTCTGGGATAAAGGCAGAGCAGCCACCACCAACTGAAGTGTTCAGGAGAAGGCAGGGTAGCCGTGCTGGAAACCCAAGTCAAGAGGCACTGTCCGGGGAGGAGTAGCAGGTTTGGAGATCCATGTGGAGAATAGTCTGGCTGCTTTTCCATAAGGTAACTATAATGTCCTAGAGGTTCACATTAGTTCCTAATCACTGAACTCTCTTCCAAGCCTAAGGGCAACAGGAGTGAGGGCTGCAGTAAAAGTAGTGGCCTGCCTGCTTACTCTGAAAGCCTCATCCCAGGGAAGTGCAGAGCTGCTACCCTGCAAGAGCCCAGGGGGAGGGTGGCTGGAATCCCAGCCTGGGAGGCCCCACCCAGGAATTCTTTCAACATAAAAATCATCTTTCAACTCTCAACTTCCATATGCATATTCAAGGATTCACAGAGAAAGCAGAGTACTGCTAGTAGTCGGGATCCCAAATCCATAGCGGAAAATATTTGTACAACTTCAGAAAAGGGAATTTGCTACGCCAGACTTATCAGAGAAGTATTCAGGACATAGGTAGGGTTTGAAATAGGCCCTGAAGTAAGAAATATGATGGAAAAACAAATTTCATTTGCTGATCATAAATGTACTGTGAAAAAGATGATACAAACAAATGGAAAAACACTCCATATGAATTGTAAGAATCAATATCATTAAAATGGCCATGCTGCCCAAAGCAATCTAAAAATTCAATGCTATTCCTACCAAACTACCAGTCATTTTTTTCACAGAATTGTAAAAAACTATTCTAAAAAATTCATATGGCACCAAAAAGCCTAAATAGCCATAGCAATTCTAAGCAAAAAGAACAACGGCAGAGGCATTATACTACCTGACTTCAAACTGTACTAATAGGTAACATAACAGAAACAAAAATGGACATACAAAAACAGAAATATAAACCAATAAAACAGGACAGAGAACCCAGAAATAAAGCCACACTTACAGCCATCTAATCTTTGACAAAGTCGGCACAAATAAGCAATGGGGAAAGGACTTCCTGTTCAATAAATGGTGCTGCGATAGCTGGCTAGCCATACGCAAATGACTAAAACAACCCCTTCCTTTCACCAAATATAAAAACCACCTCGAAACAACTTAAATATTTAAATGTAAGACCTCAAAGTACAAGAATCCGAGAAGAAAACCTAGGAAACACCATTCTGGACAGCAGCCTTGGGAAAGAATTTATGATTAACTTTTCAAAAGGAATTGCAGCAAAAACAAAAATGGACAAGTGGGACTTAATTAAAGAGCTGCACAGCAAAAGAAATTATCAACACAGTAAACAGACAACCTACAGAATGGGAGAAAATATTTGTCAACAGCGCATCTAACAGAGGTCTAATACCTAGAATCTATTAGGAACTTAAACAAAATAACAAGCAAAAAACAACCCCATTAAAAAAAATGGGCAGAAGACATGAACAGAAATTTCTCGAAAGGAGACATGCCAGTGGCCAACAAACATATGAAAAATATGCTCATCATCACTAATCCTCAGAGAAATGCAAACAAGTACCACAAGATACCGTCTCACAGTAGTCAGAATGACCATTTTAAAAAAGTCAAAAACCAACAGATGTTGGTGAGGCTATAGAGAAAAGGGAACACATACATTCTTGGTGAGAATGTTAATTAGTTCAACTACTGTGGAAAGCAATGTGAAGATTTCTCCAACCACTTAAAACAGAACTACCATCGGACCCAGCAATCCCATTACTAATGATTTCTAGGAATAGAAATCATTCTACCCTAAAGATACATGCATGCAAACGTTCACTGCAGCGCTATTCACAATAGCAAAGTCATGGAATCAAACTAGGTGCCCATCAACAATGAACTGGATAAAGAAAATATAGTACATATGCACCATGGAATACTATGCAGGGCTAGAAAAAGAATGAATTTTTGTCCTTTGGAGCAACATGGATGCAGCTGGAGGCCATTATCCTAAGCAAATTAATGCAGGAACAGAAACTCAAATACCACAGGTTCTCACTTACAATGGGCGCTAGCCATAAGTATTCATGGACATAAATATAGCAACACTAAATATAGGGACTCATAGAAGGGGGAGGGAGGGAAGGGTTAAAAAACTCACTGTTGGGTACTATGCTCAGTACCTGGGTAACAGGATCATTCACACCCCTAACCTCAGTATCATGCAATATACCCGTATACCAAACCTGCATATGTACCCCCTGAATCCAAAAGAAAAGTTGAAAAAGAAAAAAATTAAAATAAATAACAAATGAATGTATTATGAAGAAGAGAAATTCACTTTCTTTGGCTAGAAATTTATCTCACACACAATAAGACTGGCTCTTAAGAATAGGGTCCTGATTCAACTATGATTTTTATTTGCCTGATTTCCTTTTGGATAATGAAGGCATCTTTAGTCACCATCTCTTCTGAGACATTTGTGTAAAAAAAATTTTAACAAAAGAACAATGGAAACCTGAAGGCCCAGCATGGTAGCTCATTCCTAAAATCCCAGTGCTTTGGAAGGCTGAGACAGGAGGATCGCTTGAGGTCAGGAGTTTAAGACCAGTCTGGGCAATACAACAAGACCTCGTCTCTGCAAAAATAAAACATAAAAACTATCCAAGTGTGGTAGCACACATCTTTAGTCCCAGCTACTTGGAAAGTTGAAGCAGGAGGCTTGCTTGAGCCCAGGGCTTTGAGGGGTGACCTGAGACAGGATTAATGGCATCAAACTGAATATAACCTGTTTGGAAAACAGCATGTTTTAGCATTTCCTCTCACTTTATACTTTACCACAATCAGAGGATGCAAGTTGGGAAATCTGCATTATAGTTTCCCTGGAGAAGCAAAAGCATATAAAGAATGAAACAATTTACATAGCGAGATGATTAGAAGAGTAAGAACACCATGCAGAAGCCCTGAAGTATCAGAGCTACATCTTCGCAAAATGGCATTATACTCTCAGAAAATTTTCAGGCTTAATTTCACCCAATATCAGGTAAAACCAAAATTATTTTAAATAGTGATTATCAACAGACAATTAATAAGATTAACAATTAATATTTGGGTATCTTTATTTTGTTCTAGTCTTTCCCCTGGAACAGTATCACTATTCATTATAAATTGGTTCATGAATATAACTTGTCATTTTAACATGTAGTTTTTTGTTGTGTTTATAAAATTTGAAAGTATGAGGAAGTGTGGGTTCTAACACCAGTCTCAGTTAACTGTGGTTATAACCATATCCATTCATTTGGACCATGAAGTGTTGTAAAGCTATCACTATGCACCTGTTGATAATTTATCTGAATTACAGATGCAGCTTGTGGGAAGAGGAAAAAGTATCTATATTTATTTGCTTGGCAAACCCAAAACTCAGAAGAAATACCAATAGTCCTTACAGAAATGCTATGGCTGTATGTCTAGCATGATACTATAAACAAATAGGTGATTACCTAAAGCCCCCATAGCCAACAGGACTGTGAGAAATAAATTTAGAGATGCGATTACATGGCTGACTTGGATCCTCTAGGGAACATACAACAACTCTCGTATAATTATGCAGTGAGACTCTGAGTGGTAGCTATGGAATAACTAGTACTTCCATTTTCAACATCTGAATATTTTAAACCGGCTTTCTCTGATACCAAATGCCTGAAGGGTTCTACAAAAACGTTTAACATATTTTAAATGCAGTAGCTTTACAAATACTTGGTAATTTAAATGATAAACTTCAGATACCCTTCATAACTCCTTCACGGCTCTGAATTCCATATTACATCTGGTTTTGTTTTATATATCATCTGAAATATAAAGACACTTTCATCATGTTTGAAGTAAAATAATTAATGAAATGTACACTAACAATATTCTCTGAGACATTTCTAACCGGTCATCAAGGATGGCATACAACATGTTTCTTAAAAGTGGTATGATAGCATATTATTCAAAATTTGGTTACTCCCAGAGAGTCTAAAGGAACATTACCAAGGGATATAGCTCAATGATTATGCAGCCTCAAGTAACTGAATAATTTAGTTATGATTTAACCCAATAAAATCACCGTCCTAAATTATCATATACTATGTGGCTTTTCTACCAAAAAGTTCTAAGGTGCATGGGACAAGTGTGAAGAAGCAGTCTTATGTACAGCATATTGTCCCAGACCTCTCAGCCCAATTCGCCCCCAAATTCAGTCCTTAACTCTGATGAAGTATACTGAATCCAATATATTGACATCCTCCTTTTAAAAATCCCCATAACTTAATATCAGTAAGCACATATGATGAGTTATGAGATAGCAATCTAGCAATTCCAAGGCCATATTCTTTTTATTTTTATTTTTTTGAGACGGAGTCTCGCTCTGTCGCCCAGGCTGGAGTGCAGTGGCCAGATCTCAGCTCACTGCAAGCTCCGCCTCCCGGGTTTACACCATTCTCCTGCCTCAGCCTCCCGAGTAGCTGGGACTACAGGTGCCCGCCACCTCGCCTGGCTAGTTTTTTGTATTTTTTAGTAGAGACAGGGTTTCACCGGGTTAGCCAGGATGGTCTCGATCTCCTGACCTCGTGATCCACCCGTCTCGGCCTCCCAAAGTGCTGGGATTACAGGCTTGAGCCACCGCGCCCAGCCCAAGGCCATATTCTTATAGCAAGCTACGCGTATTTCTGATACTGATACTCTTGTGTTTTGCATGCTTGACCTTGTGCAGTAACCCTTTCATGCAAGAAAATTTTTTCAAACACCTCACTATGTTGTTTCAAAAGAAGAATCCATGAGACAAATTGGGCAAAAATTTGCTGGAGAAAACAAACAGAAGCAGAGTCTGAGAATGGTCTGAATGGAGGAGTCATGGTTGGAGTCAGAGCGCAATGAGAAAACCCAGAGATCATGAAAAGGGCTGTGCCTATGCTGATCTCAATAAAAAGAGGTTTCCTGACTTTTAAGAAAATCTGCATTTTTAGCACCATTATTTTATCCACATAATACTACATCCTAGATTCTTAAGAAGGAATGAACAATACCCCTCTCCCAATTTTCCTATCTGTATAACTCACCAACTTGACCTTATTACATAATATACATCAAGGTATTATTTTTTTCAAACAGGAAATTATTGATCCAGTGATCAAAAGAAGTTCCTAAAAGAGTTTAACATTCACCCAAGGAGTAACTTGTTATACTGGAGAACCGTGGAAGAACGTTCTAAATCAGTGTGACTTACAGAAATACATATTTTGTATATTACATGAGCTGAAAGCACTACGCTGGCAATTCACAGAAGCTGTCTTTATAAACAAAGTGAAGCGTCTCCAATCAATTCCTGCTAATGCACAGTAATAAGAAGCAAATCACTCAATCACCAGCACAGAAAAACAGAGTACAATGGTCCATATTCAATAGCCCCAAAACAAATTATAAAGGGCTAAGTAGGGTGGGGTGAAGCTCAGTATTGGGAGGTTTGTTTTTCATGAACAGATGGTTTCATCATTAGTTGGGGTGCCAACTAAAACTTTCGGGGCCGGGAGGCAGAGATCATTTCCTGCCCACCCACTATTCTATTCTGCAATTCCATCCATTTCAGGAACCTCTCCTAGCAAGCTGTGAGCCTTTCTTCTCCTGGCTATGATGCATCCTAGAGTTGATAACAAATGGCAGCTCTTTCATAACCCATAATATCTTTTCAATGACCAAAGCAAATCCATACTCATGTAAGTGTGCCTCTTCCTAGGTGGATGCAGAAGTAAGTTACACACAGTTACTTATACCATAATCTCACCTACAGAGTTAGAAGTTGCCATTAATTATCTCCTCAGACTGCTGCAAACTCAGTAAGTTCTGTTTCCCAGTCAACCCTCTAATTGCTTTTGTTGTTGTTGTTTTATCTCATTTCCTCTGGATCCCATCCAAATTCTCTATTTCTTAGATCAATAATAGGGTTAAAATGAGTCTCATGCCAATAGCAGTCAAGACTAAAGCAACATGAACTATGCTGGAGGAATCACTTCATATTTCCAAAGCCTGCCTTTTAGAGATTGGATTGAATGGCGGACATGTGTTATTGACTGTTACCTCATATTTTAGGCCTTATATGTTTATATAAAACTTGACTGAAAGAATCACATAAGCTTGCATTCAAGTTCTATTTGCCTACCCCAAAATGTTTTTTAAATTCTTCCTTAATGAATTATACTTTACATGTCAATTGCAATATCAAGCTTAATAATTTATTCAGTTTCTAAGGATATTTAAATTTTAATTAATTTGTGTAGGGTCCTACCCTAAGTTGGTATTATGCACATTAAGGAATATGTATGTCTTATTTGTACATATACCTAGTTGTATAAAATATGATAATCCATTTTTAAAAAACTAAGAGTAGCCAAAAATCAGACTCATGGAATCTTATAGGTGGAAGAACAGTACGTCATATTGTATTCTTTCAGAGACTTCGGTCTACTTGCCTTAGTTTTCAAATAGGGAAGACAGGAAGACAGTAAGCTCTGTGATTTTGGAGCATATAATTCAGCCCACCTTGACACAGATACCATAAGCTTGACATAGATACTATAATAAGAAAATAATTAAAAATGCAATCAAAGATTACTCAAATTGTGCATTAAATGTATTCATCACATAATTACAAAGGAAAAAATTATAAATCCCCTAACTAAAATTTCCAACTGGAGTCAGCTACTTTTTTTAACTTAACAGAAGGAAATCTTCTATATGCAAATATTCAGTGGATTGAATATTGTGTATCATATGGACTACAGTGGAAAAATCTGAAAGTACGACCTCAGATGATCAAAGTTGACATCAATAGTGATAGGTCATGCTGATAGCATGTACACTTGATGTGATGAAAATGTCACTTTACCTGTTTGGTCTTCTTCCCCAAAACCCATAACCTCAGTCTCCTCATGAGAAAAACATTATGCAAATCACACTTAGGAGGCATTTTTCAAAATATCTGACCATTAATCCTCAAAACTGTCAAGGTCATTAAAAACAAGAAAAATTTAAGAAACTGTCACAGCCAAGAGGGGCCTAAAAAGATATGATCACTAAATGTAATTTGGTATTTTGGATGAGTTGGGAACAGAGGAAAAAAAATTAAGAAAAAAATTGGGTGTAGGGTATATTGAAAGTCTCAGTACTATCTTCACAACTATTCTATAAATCTAAATATATTCTAAAATGAAAAGTCTACTTAAATATTGAACATGTGCACACATGTGCATGCGCGCACACACACACACACACACACACACACACACGGACCCTGCACACACAGTGCATTTCACCGCTACTACAGATTGACATCAGCACCTCTCCTCGACAACAAACCCTTGAAATAAGAATGTTGTTTTATTCATCTTTGTATCTCCTACAAATATTTAGGCCATGCCTATTACTCACTACTTATAGAATAAACGTCCATGGAATTGAAAGAGATGATGATCTAATATCCAGGGTCAAGCTGACTGCTCAGTAAGAAAACAAAAGTTTCTATTAAGATGCACTTTTCCCACTCCTAGCAATTACTGCAGAATTTATTCTTACCTTGAGAGAAAGACCCGTAATGGTGGATTGAAATTGGGGGAAAAAAAGAAGAAAGAGTGAACACAGGGTAGCAGCCATGCCACTAACAAATGCAACATATAGGAATCTGTCTCCTAACTTACAAAATTACCTTAAACTCCGTCACTTAGTGCTTCAAAGTCAAAAGAAGAAAAACATCTTAAAGAAGATAACACATATACTTACATTTGAAGGTCGTTCTGAGGATTAGGTGAAAAAAATATATGTTTACGCTCTTTGAAAATCACACAATCAAATAGCAGTTCCTAAATTTCCCCAGAGGTGGAGCACCTGAAAGTCACAGTGGTCCTTGGAGACCAAAATGAATACTGATGTATTGAATTGCATTAGAGGAACCATTTTAACGGTAGAAAATATAACAATGTGATGCAGAATGAGATTATAACCATTAGTGTAACGCACGTGCACGCACACACACATACACACAAATTAAATTTAGTTCAATTGTCTCCTAGTAATTTTTGCCATTATTATGCATCTGCTATTTTGTTATCCTGTTTTCCTGTATTCTCTTGTTAATTGTGTGTCTTCCTCACTAAACCATTACCAAGTACCTATGTCTTGTTAATTCTTGTATCTTGAGAATAGATTTTGGCACATAATAGACATTTATTCAACAAATATTCCTGGAGCACTTACTGGAAATCATGAGATCTAGCAAACGAAAGATTAAGATCCCCATTCTTAAAGTACTTACATTCTAATTCTAGCAGGCTAAAAGGCTAGAAGGTGATAGATGCAATGGAGAAAAGCAGAGCAGGATAAGGGGGGATGGGAGTTAGAAACAGGTTGTAGAATTAAGCAGAGCAGTTGCACTGTCAATGTGAGGTTTCAGCAAAAACTTGAAAAACTAATGATTTCAATAAAGCACATATCTGGGTGCTAAACATTCCAGGCAGAAGAATAAGGCACTATCCCTGGATGCAAGCTTGCCTGTCATGTCAAAAAGCAGCCAGGAAACCAAGGTGCCTGGGGCACTGTGAGTGCAAGGAAGGGGAGTAGGCAAGGCCAGGATGGTCAGTCCAGGCAGGGCCTTGTAAGCCGTGATAAAGACTTGTGCTTCCCCCCACAGCGAAATGGGGAGCCACTGCAGAGTTTCGAGCAAGAGCCACATCATCTGAGCTACATTTTTACAGGCTCACTCTGGCTGCCACGTGGACACTATGTGGAGGCAAACACAGAAGCGGTAAAGAGACCTGTTCGGGTTGGTTGCCATAATCTGGTGGCTCAGACCAAGGTAGTAGGTGTGGCCATGATGAAAATTGGTTGGATGATAAATATATCAAAGTAGAACCAAAAAATTTTAAGACGGATTCAACAAATACTTTAAATGGATAAATATTGGCCAATATTCATTAGCAGGCAAGCATCATCAAGTGCCAAAGGCTTAATAACAATTTATGGGCAAAAAAAAAAAACCTTAAAACAAAAACCACATTTGTTAAATTAGCATGATATGTATTAAACTTAAATTATGTTGACAATGACTTAATTATTTGATTTCAGCCTCAGAACATTGACACCCAGCTTACTGACTTAGGGTTTTGGGGGGAGAGAGTTTGATAACCACTAAGCTACATACATGTGTGAATGTTGATACTGATACTGAAACTAATTTATGACAGGTGCTGTGAGGGGGTATCTCACCTGTTCAAAGAAATATCATTATCTGATTTCAGCCTTACATTGGAGAGTAAGTCGGAGCCAGCCAAGTGAAAAGGATTGCCATACTAAGCCCTGGAGTTGTCTCTGCTTAGTAATTGATACCATTTTCTGGCACTAGTTATTTTTATAAAGATATTAGCAAAGCAACAGCAAAATTAAAGTGCTTCATAATCCTTAGCACTCATCATCAACTTCTGAAATATGATTGCATGTTAGCTTTTACTGTTACTGTACAAAAGCACTTACTTAAAGGTAGGGAGGACAAACTCTGTTAACAGTAGCAAAGGGGAGAACTATTGCCTCCTTCCAGACTGTGGCATCCCTTTTCCCAAAGCAACAGGAGTTACAGAGATCTCCTGAATCTCCTTTGTGCTGAACTTGGCAAGAAACTGGTAGGTATCTTCCAGGATGTGTGAGCAAAATATGTCCCTAGAAAGGTTAACAAATGGGTGACAGGTGACTCCTGTATTCCTTCCTCATTCTTCTCCTTTTACATATTTCTTCCCCCTGCTTCCAGTGGCCTCTCAGGGATCCAAGCCTGCTCATAGGAAATTAAATGAGGTTAGTGATTAACATTTCAAAGTGAATTTAAGTCACCGCTTGCCCTCCGTCTGGGGAAGGCATATTACAAGCTTAATTTGTGGAAGAGCAGACTTTGTATCCCTCTTAGCCATCAGGGCAGGGTGCTGTTTTATTTACTCAGGGGATCTGGGGAGCACAGCATGTTTCCTCAGCGGAAAGCAGGAGGATTTTGCTAGCTGAGGCCTGTCCACACTCCTCAGATCAGCTGCCTAGCAGCAGCAGCCTTCCCTGCCTCATTCCAGGTCATGCTGTGAATATGAGGACACCAGTCTCATGACAGAGCTAAATCAGAAATCCACAGACTAGTAATGCTTGCTGAACCCCTAATTTTTTCTTTATAAAATAGTATCCCTCTACAGACACCCTGCCTCACAGGGCCTTTTTGAAGACAAATGAAATAACGTCATCTCTTCAATGCAAGCCTGTCCCCCAACAACTCAATGAAAGGTGCCATGTGTAATGACCAAGTTCTCTTTCCAGCTGAATTTAGAAACGGCAGAGTACAGTGGTGCCTATGTTTATTCACAGTGGCATCTAATTTTGCATAGGAAAGTAAGGCCTAGGCATTTGCATTTTTCCTCCTGGTTCTACTCTCCTGGCCAAGAAACACATGAAGAAGGGTCTTCACTGGCCCAGAGCCCCTGATAGGATTCCATTCATGCCCGCCACTCACTGACAGAGAAAGCCCCCCACCAGAAGGCTCCGCTCTCATAAAGAGCCCTGCCTGATTCAGGAAGATGTGGCTTTTTGTTCAGTACCATAGGACCTTGTGTGACACTCCACGGCCCAGGCTAGGGGCTGTCACAGCAGTCTTTCACAATTCAAAGAGCAAAAGAGAATAGCCTGCCTTTGAGCATCAGAGATGTGGGAGAGGCAGGAATCAAATCATGAATAAATAAATAAAAACACCAACAGCTGTGATATTTAAAACAGACAATCACTATAACAGCAAATGACAACCCTGCAGCCTACAGAATCTGCTAATAAACTCTGCTGTGAATGTTATTAAAGATAAACTTATGAGCCATGATTATTCAACCATTAAACCTAAGTGGAAATCAAAGGAAGATGTATGTCAGATGATGTTTCTGGTGCCACATAGCCCAGGAAATTTACTCATCAAATCTGAATCCTGATCTCTCTGTCCTCCAAGGATTTGTCCCTTGAATTTCTGGCACTGTGTGCAGAAGCTCTCTTCTCCTTTTTCCTTTAATTATAATTTTAGTTTTGAATGTGTGGCTTATTTCCAATAAGTTATTGTGATAAGCACATCTTATTATCCATGGAATAAAGGGAGTGCCATTCAATTCAGCGGGGGCATATCTACAAGAAGGAAAGAAAAGAAGACTTTCCCCACAGCCAACCTGCTGACCAGACAACTTTCAGCCCTGAGGGACTGATGCTGAACAAGCTCTCAAAAGTCTAGATTGTGAGGAGCTTTGTCAATATATTAGCTAACTTAACTGAACCAGAATTTAATTTCAATTCAGTAGTCATCATATTCACACTTCACTTTAATCTCAAGCTCTATTGTTAACAGTACAGTTGGCAACACAGTTAAGAAGAAGAGTGGGCCTGATATGGTGGTTCATGCCAATAATCCTAGCACTTTGGAAAGCCAAAGTGGGAGAATCTCTTGAGGCCAGGAATTCAAGACCAGCATGGGCAACATAGCAAAACCCCTATCTCTACAAAAAAGTAAAAAAAAAAAAAAAAATTGCAGCTGTAGTCCCAGCTCTTCAGGAGGCTGAGGTAGGAAGATTGCTTGAGCCCAGGACTGAATTCCAGGCTTCAGTGAGCCATGATTACAACGCTGCAGTCCAGCTTGGGTGACAGAGAAAGACCCTATCTCAAAGATAAAAAAAATAGGAAGAGTGGCATATTATGGCAGAAACAAAATTATACAATAAAAGATTCCTACATGAGTATTCTACTTTGAAGACATAAAAGGATGACTTAAATCCAAAATAATTTTCAGTTAATATCCTCAAGAATATAATGATATGCAGGATGCAGAACATAGTGAAGTTAGAGCTACTCAATCTGGTAGTTTTTAAGGAATGACCTTCAAATGTCTGCTTAGTGTTAATATTTCCCAGGCCCTTTGAATTAGGAATTTGAAATAACCTTCAACAATGAAGGTGACAGTCTTTTTAAAAAAAATAAGAAATACAACATTAAATGGTGAATATGTACAACCTATACTGGTAAGATGTTAAGGGGATAAAGAATGTGTGTAAGAGGTTGCCAGGGATCAAGAATGAATATGATACCTTTCTGTCATCCTGCATTTATTGTTATGGTGTTTGGTTTTTAGTTGATTTTTATCCCCTTTCTACCATGCCCACTTTAACATCTCTGTGTGATGTAGAAGAGATTTGCTGAGGTTGGGTGTCTCCTCCTCTGCATTCTCATGTATGTAATAAATGTGCCTGCCAGGATAAATATTACATACTTAACAGACTTTGAAAGAATTAATACGTGGACTAAGTACTTGGATGCTGGCCTAAATCTCAAATTATTCCATGTTACGCCGTAATTGGGAAAAATAAATAAATGTGGTATTTGTAGCACAAATGAAGAGGAAGAGACCAAGCAACAGCTGTGTACAAGTACTGAGTACCATGGTACTGCATACAAGTAACAAGTACCGTGGTACTGTGAACAAGTACCATGTCCAGGTAGGAAAGAAGCTCACATAAAGCCCAGACTGGGCATTCAGAACATTGATGTTAGAACTACAGGGTGACACAGAAACTATACAGAGTGACACTGGCCCTGGATCTAGGAGGCCTTCAAGAAATTAAGGCAGTAATTCTCACATGTGGCTTGATATCAGAACCACCTGAAAAGATTTTGTTGATATCATTTTGTGTTATAGCACAGATTACCGTAAATAAGGTAGTAATAGCCCCTAGACATAATACAAAGGTTTGGATTCATAGTTTATTTTCTATTAAAGGGTAGAAGCGGAGGAGCAGGAAAACTCCTGCTACAGCTATAGTGCTGGAGTGGAGTAGATCTGAGACTGGGGTTGGGTCTTCTATGGCTGATGGAAGTCCGGGATGGAGGCTGAATTGAGCTGACTTTCCTGCTACTGGTAAGAGAAGGCTAATTAATGGAAGCGAGTTGAGGTTTTTTTTCTTTAAATTCAAACTCCTGGATCACCTCCACAACCAGTTAAATAATATGGGAGGGCCATAATAAATCTGTTTTTATATTTGAGAATAACTGCTAAACAAGCAACATAGCCTCCACTCGACTGTCATCTACTCTGGGAGCTGCTTTGTGAGGGTAATGAAGTCCCTTGGAGTAGCCTTGTTACCATTATTTCTGCAAAAACAAGGTTAGCCTAACACCCACCTAGTAACATAACTAAAAGAACATGCAGAATGAAAGAACTCAGTGATACGCTCCATCTCTGAATATCATAAAATGAAAGTGGAGCCAAAATAAACCTCTTTAGTTTCAATGCATAAATGCTACAATATGGTTGAGGAAATAACGAACAGCTTTTCTTTTATATACTGGGTATCCTTGTAATGAAAGTTGATTTGAAAGAACTAGAGCTATATGCTGCATCTAAAGAGACTCTCCTGCTCCCAAGGATCCAGCAAGCAATCTGAAATGTTTTCATTTCATGACTTGAGAGTAGAGTGTGCTCTGGTCTTATGACAGATGTGTTTCTTAAAATTTGTGCAAACTTGGAATCTTTTCATTAGTTGAAATGGGCTTGCTATCTAAAGAAGCATAAAATAGCTTATTTTTTGAATTAAAAAATATTTAGAGATCCTAAAACCACCTCCAAATGTGTCTGTTTTAATGGGTTTTTGCACTGTAGAACTACATAATGGCTATCATGTTATTATGTGGGCTTGGTTATTATGCTA
This sequence comes from Piliocolobus tephrosceles, assembly GCF_002776525.5. Taxonomy (NCBI): domain Eukaryota; kingdom Metazoa; phylum Chordata; class Mammalia; order Primates; family Cercopithecidae; genus Piliocolobus; species Piliocolobus tephrosceles. The sequence goes on from NC_045439.1 coordinate 81,294,390, forward strand.
TTCTCAAACACAAAATCAAATGTAACAAAAGTCTGCTGCAACCTAGAAATTATTTAAAAATGGTTTGCACTGAAATTTTGGAAATAAGAATACATCTGATTTATGAGAAAGCCAAGTTGCTAAAAATGTAATTTAACAATTGCTATTATGTGCTGAAATCAATAATTTTTAATGTGGACACATTAACATTTTGAAAATGAAAAAGAGTGATTTGTATTTTATAATATTTATAACAAATATTTATACAAATATTTATAACAAATATTTATAACAAATTTTCAGGAATAAGTTTCTCATAAAAATTGTATTTATATGAAAGTAACTTAATTGAGCAACTTAATTGCTCACTAGTGAAAGAGTTTTTTTAAAAAAATCATATATAATAAACTGCAATGAAGCAAATATCTACAATATCATTGTCCCCATTTTACAGGTAGAGGAAGTAACTTAAGGGAACTTAAGAGTTCTAAGATTACACACAAAGTCAATAATAGAGGTAGAAATTCATTTCACATTTTCTGGCTCCCAAGTCATTTCCATCAGACCGTGGATGCAAAGAAACTGCTTGCAAATGTTAATGAAGTATTTATTTTTTCTTCATACAAAGTAGAGCCAAAAATGTCATTTCGTAGGTCCCAGAAGTGAATTCTCAGCTAAAAATTGAATTATCGTCCAAAATTTAGAGTATATTTAGTTCAAAAAGTCAGCAATAATATCCTCTTTGCCTACAGTAGTATAAGAAAAAAATAAGTTTCCTAACAAAGTTCTCCTTTGCTTTGAGCACATCACAAGTCAATTGGTCACTGGGTGAAAGGAAAGAAGAAACACATCACCTGAGGTGACTGTTTGCACAAAAAGCATTGCAATAAAGAAGCAATTATAGCACGTGTATTCATCTGTAAAAACAACTATAAAGAACTGTCTGAGGCCAGATGCGGTGGCTCACACCTGTAATCCCACACTTTGTGAGGCTGAAGTGGGCGGCTCATTTGAAATCAGGAGTTCAAAACCAGCCTGGCCTACACGGTGAAACCCCATCTCTATTAAAAATACAAAATTTAGCTGGGTGTGATGGCATGCACCTATAATCACAGCTACTCAGGAGGCTGAGGCACGAGAATTGCTTGAACCCAGGAGGCAGAGGTTGCAGTGAGCAGAGATTGTGCCACTGCACTCCAGCCTGAGTAACAGAGACTCCGTCTCAACAAAAACTGCCCGACACTAGGTAATTTATAAAGGAAAAAGTTTTAATTGACCACAATTCAACCTGGCTGTGGAGGCCTCAGGAAACTTACAATTATGGCAGAAGGTAAAGGAGAAGCAAGGCACCTTCCTTAGGAGGTGGCAGGAAGAAGAATGAATTACCAAAGGAACTACCAAACACTTGTAAAACCATCAGATCTCGTAAGAACTCACTCACTTTCATGAGAAGAGCATGGGAAAAACCACCCCTATGATTCAGTTACCTCCACCTGTGCTACTCCCTTGACCAGGGGATTATGGGGATTATAATTCAAGGTGAGATTTGGATGGGGACACAAAACCTAACTCTTCATCAGCGGTTTGTGGGAAGTCCTCATCTGAACATCACAGGTGAACAAGATGGGTGTCAGATTGTTCTGACTGAGTAATGGGTTGGGTGGAGTGGAGAGGTGGGCAGGAAAAAATTAAGACCTGTACCAGAGCCTGCCACCTTGCCTGAGGTATTTGGTACATGGTTTAGGGAGCATGCTTATTCTCTACCTCTTATGTTTCCTTTTATACAAGAGACTATGTGTTAGTATTACAATCCTGGTCTCCCTCCAATCCTCCACTTTACTCTTGGTGATTTTGGAAGGAGAAACAGGACAGGCATAGCTGGAGCCTTCCTCTCCTCTTCATCTTCTGAGTGGGACTGCCACAGAGATGATGGGCTCCTAATTGTGCTTGACCATGTCTATGCCTGTCCACTGAGAGGTCCTGTCCCCTCACTGGAGATATCTTAGTTTGATTCTTTGAGAACCAAATGCTGAAAGAGAGATTATTAGCCTTTGGGATTTTAATAGGGGTCTTCTTTCCTAATTGGAGACAAGGCCAAATTTCTCATGTCAATTTCCAAGGCCACGTAAGTTACATACAAGAAATTAATCCATCCATGTTTCTCATAAACTTTCACTTGGAAAATAGTATACTTAATCTAAAACTTATGAAAGAATTTGGTAAAGGCTAAGTATGTGCTCAAACAGGTATGGTGACCATTAAATATATAATCACATCTGTAGAGCCATAGCAGTTCATCCATGGTGCTGGAACAGCTAGATAAAAATCCATCTAACTGGAACAGCTAGATAAAAGTATGTCAACGAGTAAAGCTGGACCTGATCTCACAAGAAAACTTAAGTGGAAATGGATCACAGATCAAAATTTAAGATCTAAAACTTATAAAAGTATCATAAGAAAACATAAGAGTAAATCTTTATAGCCTTAGGTTAGGCAACGGGTTCTTAGATGTGACACCAAAAGCACAAGTGACAAAGAAGAAATAAATAAATTTTCTTGGCAGCACCATTTATAATGGTCAAAAAGTAAAACCCAAAGGTCTATCAACAAATGAATGAATAAAATGTGGTATATTGATTCAACAAAATATTATTTAACCATAAAAAGAAATGCAATACAGATACATGCTATAACATGGATGAACCTTAAAAACATTATGCTAAGAAAGAAGCCAGACACAAATGGCCATATATCATATAATTCTACATAATTCTTATATATATTCTATATTTAATATAATTCCATCATGTATTCTACTATATGAAATGTCTAGAATAGGCAAAGGCATAGAGACAATACAGATTAGCAGTTTCCATGGATTGGGGGTACTAAGAATGGACATGTGATAGCCTATGGATATGACATTTCTTTTGGATGTGATAAAAAAAAAGTTCTAAAATGAGATAATGGTTAGGGTACAACTCTGTAAATGTGCAAAAAACTGAATTATACAACTTAAGAAGGTGAGTATTTATGGTACATGAATTATATAATATTTCAATAAATCTGTTATAAAAAAAAACTGCATTCATAAGTATTTGTAAAGGGTGTCACTGAAACAACACGTGAAGGTTTGTTGCAGAGATATAGTGCATGATGCTGACGTTTGGGGGTCTATTGAACATGTCACCCAAATAATGAAGATGGTACTCAATAGGGAGTTTTTCAGCCCTTCTCCTCTCACTCTCTCCTTCCTTTTAGAGTCCCTACTGCCTATTGTTGCCATTTTTATGTCTGGGTGTACCCAATTTTTAGCACCATAAGTGAGAACATGTGGTATTTTGTTTTCTATTTCTGTGTTAATTCAGTCAGAATAATGGCCTGCAGCTGCATCCATGTTGCTGCAAAGGACATGATTTCATTCCTTTTTATGGTTGCATAGTATTCCATGACATATACGCAGCAAATTTCCTTTACCCAATCCACTGTTGATGGAACCTAGGTTGATTCCATGACCTTGCTATTGTGAATAGTGTTGTAATAAACATGCAAGTGCAGGTGTCTTTTTGGTAGGATGATTTATTTTTCCTTGGGTATATTACCCAGTAATGCAATTGCTGGGTCAAATGGTAATTCTATTTTTCGTTCTTTGAGGAATCTCCAAACTGCTTTCCACAGGGACTGAATTAATGTATAATCTCACCAACAATATATAAGTGTTCCCTTTTCTCCACAATATCATGAAAAAAATCGGCTTTAAAAAAAATTTAATAATAACCATTCTGACTGGTATAAGATGGTATCTCACTGTGGTTTTAATTTGCATTTCTCTGATGATTAGTGATGTTGAGTATTTTTTTTAATATGTCTCTTGGCTTTGTGTATGTCTTCTTTTGAAAAGTGTTTGCTTTTTTTTTTTCTTTTTCTTTTTTTATTAATATTATACTTTAAGTTCTAGGGTACATGTGCATAACGTGCAGGTTTGTTACATATGTATACTTGTGCCATGTTGGTGTGCTGCACCCATCAACTCGTCAGCACCCATCAACACGTCATTTACATCAGGTATAACTCCTAGTGCAATCCCTCCCCCCTCCCCCCACCCCATGATAGACCCCAGTGTGTGATGTTCACCTTCCCGAGTCCAAGTGATCTCATTGTTCAGTTCCCACCTATGAGTGAGAACATGCGGTGTTTGGTTTTCTGTTCTTGCGAAAGTTTGCTGAGAATGATGGTTTCCAGCTACAAAGGACACAAACTCATCCTTTTTTATGGCTGCATAGTATTCCATGGTGTATATGTGCCACATTTTCTTAATCCAGTCTGTCACGGATGGACATTTGGGTTGATTCCAAGTCTTTGCTATTGTAAATAGTGCCGCAATAAACATACGTGTGCATGTGTCTTTATGGCAGCATGATTTATAATCCTTTGGGTATATACCCAGTAATGGGATGGCTGGGTCATATGGTACATCTAGTTCTAGATCCTTGAGGAATCGCCATACTGTTTTCCATAATGGCTGAACTAGTTTACAATCCCACCAACAGTGTAAAAGTGTTCCTATTTCTCCACATCCTCTCCAGCACCTGTTGTTTCCTGACTTTTGAATGATTGCCATTCTAACTGGTGTGAGATGGTATCTCATTGTGGTTTTGATTTGCATTTCTCTGATGGCCAGTGATGCTGAGCATTTTTTCATGTGTCTGTTGGCTGTATGAATGTCTTCTTTTGAGAAATGTCTGTTCATATCCTTTGCCCACTTTTTGATGGGGTTGTTTGTTTTTTTCTTGTATATTTGTTTGAGTTCTTTGTAGGTTCTGGATATCAGCCCTTTGTCAGATGAGTAGATTGCAAAAATTTTCTCCCATTCTGTAGGCTGCCTGTTCACTCTGATGCTACTTTCTTTTGCTGTGCAGAAGCTCTTGAGTTTAATTAGATCCCATTTGTCAATTTTGGCTTTTGCTGCCGTTGCTTTTGGTGTTTTAGACATGAAGTCCTTGCCCATGCCTATGTCCTGAATGGTACTACCTAGGTTTTCTTCTAGGGTTTTTATGGTATTAGGTCTAACATTTAAGTCTCTAATCCATCTTGAATTAATTTTCGTATAAGGAGTAAGGAAAGGATCCAGTATCGGCTTTCTACTTATGGCTAGCCAATTTTCCCAGCACCATTTATTAAATAGGGAATCCTTTCCCCATTTCTTGTTTTTGTCAGGTTTGTCAAAGATCAGATGGCTGTAGATGTGTGGTATTATTTCTGAGGACTCTGTGCTGTTCCATTGGTCTATATCTCTGTTTTGGTACCAGTACCATGCTGTTTTGGTAACTGTAGCCTTGTAGTATAGTTTGAAGTCAGGTAGCGTGATGCCTCCAGCTTTGTTCTTTTGGCTGAGGATTCTCTTGGCAATGCGGGCTCTTTTTTGGTTCCATATGAACTTTAAAGCCGTTTTTTCCAATTCTGTGAAGAAAGTCATTGGTAACTTAATGGGGAATGGCATTGAATCTATAAATTACCTTGGGCAGTATGGCCATTTTCACGATATTGATTCTTCCTGTCCATGAGCATGGTATGTTCTTCCAATTGTTTGTGTCCTCTTTGATTTCACTGAGCAGTGGTTTGTAGTTCTCCTTGAAGAGGTCCTTTACATCCCTTGTAAGTTGGATTCCTAGGTATTTTATTCTCTTTGAAGCAATTGTGAGTGGAAGTTCATTCATTATTTGGCTCTCTGCTTGTCTGTTACTGGTGTATAAGAATGCTTGTGATTTTTGCACATTAATTTTGTATCCTGAGACTTTGCTGAAGTTGCTTATCAGCTTAAGGAGATTTTGGGCTGAGACAATGGGGTTTTCTAAATATACAATCATGTCATCTGCAAATGGACAATTTGACTTCTTCTCTTCCTAACTGAATACCCTTTCTTTCTCTTGCCTGATTACCCTAGCCAGAATTACCAACACTATGTTGAATAGGAGTGGTGAGAGAGGGCATCCCTGTCTTGTGCCAGTTTTCAAAGGGAATTTTTCCAGTTTTTGCCCATTCAGTATGATATTAGCTGTGGGTTTGTCATAAATAGCTCTTATTATTTTGAGGTACGTTCCATCAATACTGAATTTATTGAGCGTTTTTAGCATGAAGGGCTGTTGAATTTTGTCAAACGCCTTTTCTGCGTCTATTGAGATAATCATGTGGTTCTTGTCTTTGGTTCTGTTTATATGCTGGATTATATTTATTGATCTGTGAATGTTGAACCAGCCTTGCATGCCAGGGATGAAGCCCACTTGATCATGGTGGATAAGCTTTTTGATGTGCTGCTGAATCCAGTTTGCCAGTATTTTATTGAGGATTTTTGCATTGATGTTCATCAGGGAGATTGGTCTAAAATTCTCTTTTTTTCTTGTGTCTCTGCCAGGCTTTGGTATCAGGATGATGTTGGCCTCATAAAATGAGTTAGGGAGGATTCCCTCTTTTTCTATGGATTGGAATAGTTTCAGAAGGAATGCTACCAGCTCCTTCTTGTACCTCTGGTAGAATTCAGCTGTGAATCTATCTGGTCCCGGACTTTTTTTGGTTGGTAGGCTATTAATTATTGCCTCAATTTCAGAGCCTGCTGTTGGTCTATTCAGGGATTCAACTTCTTCCTGGTTAAGTCTTGGAAGAGTGTAAGTGTCCAGGAAATTATCCATTTCTTCTAGATTTTCTAGTTGATTTGCATAGAGGTGTTTATAGTATTCTCTGATGGTAGTTTGTATTTCTGCGGGGTCGGTGGTGATATCCCCTTTATCATTTTTTATTGCGTCTATTTGATTCTTCTCTCTTTTCTTCATTAGTCTCGCTAGCGGTCTGTCAATTTGGTTGATCTTTTCAAAACACCAACTCCTGGATTCATTGATTTTTTGGAGGGTTTTTTGTGTCTCCATCTCCTTCAGTTCTGCTCTGATCTTAGTTATTTCTTGCCTTCTGCTAGCTTTTGAATGTGTTTGCTCTTGCTTCTCTAGTTCTTTTAATTGTGATGTTAGAGTGTCCCTTTTAGATCTTTCCAGCTTTCTCTTGTGGGCATTTAGTGCTATAAATTTCCCTCTACACACTGCTTTAAATGTGTCCCAGAGATTCTGGTATGTTGTGTCTTTGTTCTCATTGGTTTCAAAGAACATCTTTATTTCTGCCTTCATTTCGTTATGTACCCAGTAGTCATTCAGGAGCAGGTTGTTCAGTTTCCATGTAGTTGAGCGGTTTTGATTGAGTTTCTTAGTCCTGAGTTCTAGTTTGATTGCACTGTGGTCTGAGAGACAGTTTGTTATAATTTCTGTTCTTGTACATTTGCTGAGGAGTGCTTTAATTCCAATTATGTGGTCAATTTTGGAATAAGTGTGAATGTGGTGCTGAGAAGAATGTATATTCTGTTGATTTGGGGTGGAGAGTTCTATAGATGTCTATTAGGTCCGCTTGGTGCAGAGATGAGTTCAATTCCTGGATATCCTTGTTAACTTTCTGTCTCGTTGATCTGTCTCATGTTGACAGTGGAGTGTTGAAGTCTCCCATTATTATTGTATGGGAGTCTAAGTCTCTTTGTAAGTCTCTAAGGACTTGCTTTATGAATCTGGGTGCTCCTGTATTGGGTGCATATATATTTAGGATAGTTAGCTCGTCCCGTTGAATTGATCCCTTTACCATTATGTAATGTCCTTCTTTGTCTCTTTTGATCTTTGATGGTTTGAAGTCTGTTTTATCAGAGACTAGGATTGCAACCCCTGCTTTTTTTTGTTCTCCATTTGCTTGGTAGATCTTCCTCCATCCCTTTATTTTGAGCCTATGTATGTCTCTGCATGTGAGATGGGTCTCCTGAAGACAGCAGACTGATGGGTCTTGACTTTTTATCCAGTTTGCCAGTCTGTGTCTTTTAATTGGAGCATTTAGTCCATTTACATTTAAGGTTAATATTGTTATGTGTGAACTTGATCCTGCCATTATGATATTAACTGGTTATTTTGCTCGTTAGTTGATGCAGTTTCTTCCTAGCCTCGATGGTCTTTACATTTTGGCGTGTTTTTGCAATGGCTGGTACCAGTTGTTCTTTTCCATGTTTAGTGCTTCCTTCAGGGTCTCTTGTAAGGCAGGCCTGATGGTGACAAAATCCCTAAGCATTTGTTTATCTGTAAAGGATTTTATTTCTCCTTCACTGATGAAACTTAGTTTGGCTGGGTATGAAATTCTGGGTTTAAAATTCTTTTCTTTAAGAATGTTGAATATTGGCCCCCACTCTCTTCTGGCTTGTAGAGTTTCTGCTGAGAGGTCTGCTGTTAGTCTGATGGGCTTCCCTTTGTGGGTAACCCGACCTTTCTCTCTGGCTGCCCTTAAGATTTTTTCCTTCATTTCAACTTTGGTGAATCTGGCAATTATGTGTCTTGGAGTTGCTCTTCTGGAGGAGTATCTTTGTGGCGTTCTCTGCATTTCCTGAATTTGAATGTTGGCCTGCCCTACTAGGTTGGGGAAGTTCTCCTGGATGATATCCTGAAGAGTGTTTTCCAACTTGGTTCCATTTTCCCCCTCACTTTCAGGCACCCCAATCAGACGTAGATTTGGTCTTTTTACATAATCCCATACTTCTTGCAGGCTTTGTTCATTTCTTTTTCTTCTTTTTTGTTTTGGTTTCTCTTCTCGCTTCATTTCATTCATTTGATCCTCCATCGCTGATACTCTTTCTTCCAGTTGATCGAGTCGGTTACTGAAGCTTGTGCATTTGTCACGTATTTCTTCTGTCATGGTTTTCATCTCTGTCATTTCATTTGTGACCTTCTCTGCATTAATTATTCTAGCTATCAATTCTTCATACTCTTTTTTCAAGATTTTTAGTTTCTTTGCACTGGGTACGTAATTCCTCCTTTAGCTCAGAGAAGTTTGATGGACTGAAGCCTTCTTCTCTCATCTCATCAAAGTCATTCTCCGTCCAGCTTTGATCCGTTGCTGGTGATGAACTGTGCTCCTTTGCAGGGGGAGATGCGCTCTTATTTTTTGAATTTCCAGCTTTTCTGCCCTGCTTTTTCCCCATCTTTGTGGTTTTATCTGCCTCTGGTCTTTGATGATGGTGACGTACTGATGGGGTTTTGGTGTAGGTATCCTTCCTGTTTGGTAGTTTTCCTTCTAACAGTCAGGACCCTCAGCTGTAGGTCTGTTGGAGATTGCTTGAGGTCCACTCCAGACCCTGTTTGCCTGGGTATCAGCAGCAGAGGCTCAGTTGAAAATGCAGAGATCACCGGTCTCCTGTGTCGCTCGCACTGGGAGTTGGAGACTGGAGCTGTTCCTATTCGGCCATCTTTTTTTTTTAAGAAAGACGGAGTCTCACTATGTTGCCCAGGCTGGTCTTGAACTCCTCAGCTCAAGTGATCCTCCTGCCTTGGCTCCCAAAGTTAATGGTGTTATTTGTATTTTGTTTGATCAATTGTTTAAGTTCATTATTGATTCTGGATATTAGACCTTTGTCAGATAGTTTGTAAATATTTTCCCCCATTCTGTAAGTTGTCTGTTTATTCTGTGGACAGTTTCTTTTGCTGTGTAGAAGCTCTTTAGTTTATTGGGTTCTAATTGTCAATTTTTGTTTTTGTTGCATTTGTTTTTGAGGACTTAATCCTAAATTCTTTGCCTAGGTTGATGTCCAGAAGAGCATTGCCTAGGTTTTCTTCCAGGATTTTTAGTTTAAGATCTTACATTTAAGTCTTTAATCCATCTTGAGTTAATTTTTTTATGTGGTGACAGGTAGGGGTTGAATTTCATTCTTCTGCGTATGGCTAGCCAGATTTCCTAGCACCATTTATTGAATAGAGTGTTCTTTCCTCATTGTTTATTTTTGTAGACTTTGTCAAGTATCAGTTGGTTGTAGGTGTGAAGCTTTATTTTGGGGTTCTCTGTTTTGTTCCAAAATCAGCATACAAAAAGCAGTAGCTTTTCAATACGCAAATAAAATTCAACCTGAGAACCAAATCAAAAATGTAATTTCATTTACAACAGCTACAAAATAAACAAAAGACCTAGGATTACACCTAACCAAAGAGGTAAAAGATATCTACCAGGGAAACTACAAAACACTGCTGAAAGCAATCACAGATGACACAAAAAAATGGAAACACATTCCATGATGATGGATTGGAAGAACCAATATTATTAAAATCTCAATACTGCCCAAAGCAATCTACAAATTCAACATAATTTATATCAAATTACTAATGTCATTTTTCATAGAATTAGAAAAAAACTATTATAAAATTCATATGGAAGAAAAATGGAGCACAAACAGCCAAAGCAATCCTAAACAAAAAGAACAAAGCCAAAGACATCACATTTCCCCACTTCAAACTATATTACAAGACTACACTAACCAAAACAGCACAGACCAATGAAGCAACTGTTGAATAGGACATAAATTAGCAAGGAAAGAAATAATTCACCTGAATGCATTTAAGAATACTAATAACACATGGAAACCTGATCATACATATCTCCTAGCTTTTTGGTAGAAGCTCTGACACCTGAACCATTTGTACTCAAAAGCGACTTTGAGAGTCTCTGGTTTAGGGCAAATTGTGTGATAAAACAAGTATGTTTTACATGAAAGCCATACAAAAGCCTTACTCTGTCATTCAATGTCTTACCCTGTTAAGCCAATCTACCCAAGCTTATCTACCAATTTCCCTATTTAATATTCTTTGTTTAGAACTGTATGCCTCAGTATTTCCCATCCATCTCATTATTTACCACCTGTTTAGTTTTTCTTATGCTGTTACAGTCCCTGAAACACCCTATCTTATGGGTCACTTCTACTTATCTTTCAAAGCCCTTCTTAAATGCCATCATCTCTATGGAGCCATTGCTCATTTTCTTAAATTAAATGTGTTTCCCTTCTACTTTGCTTCACAGTTTACTCTGTTTCATATTAATTATTTGTACGTTTATAATATTTTCTCTTTTTCTAGAAATATCGCAGTGGTTGTCCAATGAGTGAGTCAGTGAGGATGGAGATTGCCCTTTGTGGCATTTGGAGCATTCAGACTTGCTAAGGAAGGCATATAAATGTTTGTTGGTTAGACTGGACTATCTGCAGATTTATAGTTTTTCATCTTCATTTACATGTGTAGAGATGGAACATTATTTTTAATTATTTGACATTTTAAAAAATCAGTACTTTAACCTATTGAATTGTCCCTTCATATTGAATTTACTAAACAGGGACATCATGTATATTTATATTATATATAAATATATTAAATTTATATTTATGAAAATATAAATTTTCATAAATTTGTATTTATGAAATGTTAGGGTAGAAGATAAAACATGTTTCCTACTATAGCAACATTCAATTTATTCAGTTGCATGCTGAAAGAGAATCTTCCAGGTAAGCTTCCATAAAAGCTTACCTCTTTGAGTTCCAGAATTTTAAATTACTTTTATACACTTAGAAATGAAATTTTCATGAAATTGCACTGCCTGTATTGATATATGGTAAGAGAATTATTTAATTGGAACAATTTGACCTTAAGCTATCCTTTTATTGAGGAGTTATCCTCAAAATCGTTGTACCATATTAAGCATAGAACCACAATGATCACTTATCACCTAAGTTGACTGGCAAACCTTTGAATTGAAAGGTAAGTCCACTGAGCTGCCTGCCCATGACTTGTCTTTATATCCCATTTGCCACATATTTCTTCATAGAATATCATGTCTCTGAAAGCAGGGGTGGCACCTTCCATTTCTCTATGCCAGTTCTTTTATGCTTCCATGTGTGCAGAACACCAGTTTTTGCTGACTTTCATTTTATAAAAAGAAACAAATTACCCGTTAAAAGGAAAACCCTGCTTTTCAAAAGGTTGAATAATATGGTTTTTTTTTTTTTTAATTTTAAATAAAAATCCAGCTGGTTAAACTGAAGCCATTGAAAAGAAGCTTAATTGAGGAATATTTTTTGGCTCTAAGCCCATCATCTTTTCATCTGATTGTAAATTGGATACAATTTTATTCACTTCAAGCTCTTGTCTTTCAGTATTTTATTCCACTGAGACCAGTAAAGAAGTGTTAATAGTCATGTTGAGCTCAGTTAGACTACTTCCTTCACTTAAATTACCCATTTTGGTTGTATTATTGCCAGCCAGCATTTTGCTTGTTGACATTTTTATTGAATGACTGTGCAAGAAATGTTGATACCTTCATATATTGTTTTGACCCTTCACTAATCTCTTTTTATCTGTCAATTTCTTCACCTGAAATATGCTCTTCTTCCCCCATGCTTTTATCATCCATCCATGAAAGCATGCCCTTTTATTCTCCTATAAAATTATGTCAACTTGTGTCCTTTAAGAATCTTTCCAGAGGATGTAACCTCTTATCTTTAAGGTAATATAAGTCAAGCAGATGCTGTGATTCCTTGATGCAAGAGAGTTTTATCTTCTTTCTTTCTTTGTCAAACATTGTTTTGTTTCTCAAAGGGGGTGGAAGACAAAATTGTTGAGGTGTGGAAATGTTCAAAAGCAATAAATAATTGCTTGTAGAAAACCCTGCATTTTCTAAGCTTTATGCTTCGTCAATTTAAAGCATTTGCTAAGGAAAGCAGCTGTTAAGTAATATCAACAATTGAGACCTGTTTTTCATGCCCACATTCTTTTCCCTCCAATTTCCAACTTCATTTCTATCTAAGTTTAGGACTTGGAGTCATGCTCACAATTCAGTTCCTTTATTGCCCTCAAAGAGTCTTTATTCATATGAAATGTTCAGAATTTAATATATTTTGTCATACACTATATGTAGGCAAACAATGTGGAGAAACAATGATGAACATATTGGAGATACTTTCAATAGGTTGAACAGAAGGGGAATACAGCGCAAGAGTGGGCCTGGGTAGAAAGAGGATGTGTCTATCTTGTGGAACTTGGGGTTTCTCTTGGGCATCCAAATGGAGAGATCCAAAAAACAGATAGACGTACAAATTTTTCTCTTAGAAAAAAATAGATCTTGGAAGACATATAGTAATAACAAATATGTATTGATCACTTAGCATATAACAGGTACTATTATAAATATGTCTATTAACTCATTGAATCTGTACAATATCACTGTTAGTTTAGAAGACATAATTATCTTTGTTTTCAAAATAGGAAACTAATCTGAAACTCAGAAAAGTTTAACAATTTGCTGAATGTCACAGATAGCGAGTGGTCTAGTTGGCATTCCAAGTTAGGCAGTCTCCAGAGTACACGCTATATTGTGCATTTTCTCTGTTTCACATAAGAATTATTATGTAAGCACATAGAGGATAGTTGACATTTTTGCCATGAATGTAATTACTGGAATAGTGAAAAAGCATATGTCAGACAGAAACTAAAGAACACCCAATCTACTGATTGTTCGCTGTAGTCTTTAGTTTTACCTTCCATTCTGGCAGCTCCTGGTCATTGATGTCTGCTCTCCAGCACCATCTATCTTGGCAGCTTTTCCTTGTACAAGTACCTTACAAACAAATCCAGGAACTATCTCCAAGCCTGCTTTTGAGAACCTGAAGGGACCTGAATTTGCACTCTAAACCACATAAAATAACCCTTATGATAAACTTTAAGTTGACTATTAATGGAACTTTCTTCCCCTTCCTACTTTCCATTATATAGCCTTTTCTGAACACACAAAAACAATGAATGTGATCAAGGTCAGATATCTCTCTCTAAACTATTTCATTTCTTTTCTTGAGATGCTTTCCCCCACTTTCATCTTCCGATGCACCAAAACACCTCTTGCCTCTCCTGCAAAACATACCCTTCAGATAGCCTTTTTACATAAATCCCTACTTAATCTATTTCCATCTTGCTCTCATTATAAATCACTATGATTGCTCAATACACATAACCATTTCTGTGCAGATGTTGCTGGAAGCAAATGTTTATCTGTTTCTCTAATTTTGTTTACAAAAGATCAGAGAATGGTGTACTCTAGTTCCTCATTGGTTCAAGTTACTAGAAATAATAAGTCTATCCTATGCATGAATGGACAACTGTCTAGTATTAAAATTCAATAATAGTCTCAAACCTAGACTGAAAATAATTTAACCTTCCTTTAATGATTCTGAAAATACTTTAGGGGTTTGCAGAGTTCTAAGGTTATCATTATCATGGTCTTATATAGGTATAATAAAGATTTCCAGCCCATAAGTTATCAGATTAATCAGCTTTTACTGCATTTCTTTAGACTTGCCTCACCTCTTCCATTGTATTGTAAGATCTTTAAGAGTCATACCATCCTGGCGAACACGGTGAAACCCTGTCTCTACTGAAAATACAAAAAAATCAGCTGGGCGTGGTGGCGGATGCCTGTAGCCCCAGCTTCTAGGGAGGCTGAGGCAAGAGAATGGCGTTAACCCGGGAGGCGGCAGAGCTTGCAGTGAGCCGAGATGGTGCCACTGCCCTCCAGCCTGGCCAACAGAGCGAGACTCTGTCTCAAAAAAAAAAAAAAAAAAAGAGTCAGAATTATGCCTATTTATATTGCACTTCACATAGGATTTTGCCCAAATAGGTGCACAATTCATATTTGTATTGTATGGATTGGAGCTTAAAGTGCATGGCAAGATTCTCATTTTAATTTTTATCTTCCTTTTTGCTATATATGTCAGGACTTAACCTACCTTTCCAATCCATAACTATAAGAAAATATAAGCAGTGTCCACTGTTACTGACTACTGAGTAATACTTCTTTAAGTATACCTCTATTATACATCATACAGTAGAAACTAGCATTTTTCACTAACATGAAATTCTCCTCTATTTACAGTCACATAGGGTAGTTGTATAGTCCTAAGGCAAAATTAAGCATGGCTATACAACTTGCTTGGGCAATGAAATATGGATAGAAGTGCCAAATGTCACTTCCTGTTAGAGTATTTAATTCTGATGCCCTACTCCCCAGCTCTCTGTTCCCTAGCTGTGAGGATTCTGAAATTACCTGTTGATGTGGGATTGTTACAAAATTAAAGCAGCTGGAACAAGAAACTAACACGTGGAGAATACCTGCCTTCTAGAGACACTCACACTGAAAGCAGGCAATGCATAAGCAAAAAACTAAAAATTTGTTACGTAAAGACACTTAGATTTTGGGGTTACTGTGTTATCACTGCATAACTTAGCATAACTTGATATAGTACTTACTTTATAAATGTCTTATGTATCTTTCTTTCCATAAACAGTACATTCCTTCAGGTCAGGGACCAGGTCTGAAGCATTTCTTTACTCTCAATATTATGGAAAGATAGTTTTTATTAGGCTGTCAAATAGTATTTGTGGAATAAATAAATGAAAAGTAAATAATCTTTATTTCTATAGAAAATGTGATATTATCCATTTGACCATTTCTTTCATTTTATGCTATCGAATTAGAGTTTAGCCTTAGGAATTGGCAAGCCTACTACAGTTCTGTCAGTAAAAAGGTTTTTCTTAAAGCTGTTTATTAAATTTATTCCCAACCATTTTGTACTTTTTATTTTTTTGTTTTATATATGTGTATATTTTTAAATGTTCTTTTAAAATTTTAATTATTAGACTAAATATTGTAATCAAAAGGCAGATATTGTTAGACTAGTTCAAAAAAACAAGACCAGCTATATTCTGTCTAGAAGAAACAGACTTTAAGTAGAAGGATACAATAAGTTGAAAATAAAAGGAAGAAAATAAGTGTACAGTCAAAATAAGAATATTGGATTGGTTATATTAATATTGGAAGATTTGAGAAAAGAAAAATGTGTTCAATAAACTGTGCTGGAAGAAACTAAATATCTTTATGGAAAAAACTGAACTTTAATAGTTACCTTATACCATAAACAAAAATTTTATTAAAATACAGCTAAATGTGAAACTAAAACTCTAATACTTCTAGAATAAAATATAGAAGAAAATCTTTGTGAGATTACAATAGGCAGATTATTCAGATAAAAGCTAAAAAATCATGAATCATAAATTTGATAAAGTGAATTTCATCAAAATTGAAAACTTCTGCTTTTTGAATTCCCTGGTCAAGTAATTGAAAAGTAGAGCAAAATGATGAAAAAATAAATAACAATCTCTATTCTTTCAACTCAATAATAAATAGCAAATTAAAAATGAGTAAAATATTTGACCATATACATCACAGAAAACGACACTCAAATGATCAATAAACACGGGAAAATATGTTCAATGTCATTAGGGATAAGGGAAATTAAAATTAAAATCACAATGAATGATCACTGTCAAACTGTTAAAATAGACGAAACTAAAAAGACTGATAATAACAAGTGTTAGTGAAGATATGTAAAAACTGGAAACTACATAAATTTTGATAAACTGAGGAATGAATAAAGAAATTATGATATATTTATACAGTAGAATACTACTCAAAAGAAGAATGAACTTCTAACATACATATAAAAACATGGATAAATCTTTTTAAAAAAATCTTCCTGAGTGTAAAAGGTCAGATACCAATGAGTAAATGGTCTATGATCCATTTTTATGAATTACAGAAAATACAAAGATAATCTACATTGCCATAAAATAGATCAGTGGTTGCCTGGGGTAAGAGTTTGGGGGAATTGGCAGGAAGGGGGCACAAGAGAACTTTTCAGGAAAGGAAAAGTGATGAACAGTGTTCTATATTTTGATAGTAGGAGTTGTCACACAGTGTATAAATTTGTAAAAACATCAAAATATATACTTAAAATAGATGTTTTATTGCATATAAGTAATACATCCATAAAGCTAAATAAATAACAATACCTCTCAGAAATAAATATTTAGGAACATGGATTGTTAATGTTTCTGGAAATTAAGGATAAAATGGAGTGTCTCCTCTCATTCCTAGTGATGAGCTAGCAACGTATTTTCACCCCAAACTCACAAGTTTGGGTTTGCTAGTCCAAAGACCTTATTTCCCAAGGGAAGAATCCCATAACCATGGTTTCATTAAAACTGAAAGTTGATACTGCCACCAGGCCACTTTGGGATTCTCATGCCAATGAATCAATAAGCAAAGAAGGGAGTTACCTTGCCAGTTAGACTGATGGATCCTGACTTTCAGAAATGAAATTAAATTGCCCCTACAGGTGATACACTGAGGAACATCTCAATAATTCCATGTCTTATGCTAAAAGTTAATGTAGAACTACACAGTACAATAAATGTTAGACTGTCAAAGGTCCACACCTTTCTGAAATGAAGTCTTGGGTTACCACACCAGGCAATAAACCATTAACATCTGAGGCCCTTGCTGAGAACAAAGGGAACATGAAATGCATAGTGAAAGAAGGTAGTTTTAAATGCCAGCTATGACCATGTGACCGGTAATAGAAATGAGAACTGTAATAGTTATTCATGTCTTCTATATTTTGATATAAACAAATTGTGAATATATTAATCATTTGTCTTTTCCTTTTCCATTTCCCATAAGATATGTTAACAGTAGTTAACCTTGTATCTTAGTAAATAAATGCAAATATGCTCATGTAGATTAAGGAACAGCTCCCAAAGACTGATAAAAGGACTTTGTATCTTATTTTGGAAGAGGGTTAGTGAAGAGATTAATAATAAACAACATAGCTGTTTTTGGATGCCATGTTAAAGAATGGAACATGATGGTTTTCCCAGTGTTAATTTAGCTAAACTGGAACTAAATGTCCCAGACTTTTCTTACGTGTATAACATTGATTTAGAATTGGCCATTTACCTTATCTACAGGATTTGGAAAGCAGAAGTGAAGAAACAATGAAATTTTTGCTCTGAAGGCTAGTGCAGGACACGAGGCACTGTGGCTGCTCATGTAGACTTATATTGATCTACTGGTTCACTTCACTGACGTGGACAGAACCGAAATCCACAACTACTGTAGCTGCCTCCAAAATCTTTTCCCTCAGCTTCTCCAAGTTCTTATGCACAATCACGTTGAAAACTGTGTAAAAAAACATTAGCTAATTCCACAGGTCACCGGCATTATTGAGGCTGAAGGTGATAAGAGAGAGATGTGGACTCCAGATTGTCTTTCTGCGTTCCTGCTGGTTCTTGCTCCCCCACTTCACAACAAGCTTTCCTTCCTAGCTACTTACCCAGTTTACCTAATGCCTCTCTACCATGAATATATTTATGACTTTCTAGAAATCTGCTATTAATAACGTAGAAGCTATATTAATTTAATAATACTGTATAGTAAAAGCAACAATTAGTAGCCAGGAAGAGATTTCACAATTCTCTGATGTCATTTATCATTTGAAAAGTTAGCATGTATTTCATGTGTTGCAATATAACCATTGGATAAAGACTCCATTATTCAGGAAGGGCTAGAAAAGGAGAGAGGGTGTGTAGAAGAGTACCTGATACTTTGTTCTAAAGATGGGAGACACAGGACAAATATAAGTGTCACTAGGGAAGAGGGCTAGGACTATGGCTAAACACACAGAAATCAAATCACTACAAGCTGTGTGAGTTGGTATTGCATTCGCCATGTTTATATAGGTAATGGTATTTACCAGTACATTACTCAATAATCATTTGAGAAATTCCACTTAAGAACTATAATTCATACCAAAGTCCAAAGGAAAAATGTTTCTCCTAAAAAACTGATAGAACTTTTTCTTCCTATTAAGAATAAAAGTTATATAATCAATTATATCTCATTCTCTTTTACTCTGGCCACTTGGAAGCTTTATATCACTTTTTAAAAATTAATTACATAAACTATTTTTCTTTCTGTTCTATATTTTCTTGGCCTTTTGGCAATTAAAATTTTGAAATTATGACATACAGTTTTATAAAAGCTACCTATTTATTAAAATAAAATTCATGAATGAATGGATTAAAATCAAATTTAATAGACATTTTTGAAATATACCAATATAAATAATTAAATTCATATTGTTAATACTAAGTGTATATCTGCTTAATTCATTTTTATTAGTAAAGAGTCTTAGTCATTTGAGACCATTTTAGCTAATCTATTTCACTTAGAGTAATGCATTCTAAAAGACATATTAAAAATTGCATTTAATGTTAGGTAAGTTTGACACTCAATCTCTTCCCCTATGTCTACAGTTTCTTTCTTGTATAATAGAATTATTTCAAACCAATAGATTACTTTCAGGGAGGTCAGTCCTAGACACTGGCAACTTACGGCACTGTAGCCCTTTTTTCAGTTACAGAAAATTTAATATATTTCAATTTTTAGATGTTATTCAGTGTTTGGGGTTTTTATTGTATGATATGGTTAAGACAATATCTGAAATTGAGGAAAATATTAAGATGTAGACTATAGTCTTATAGACAGTTCATTTCAATCCACACATCATGGCAGTTTTCTGTTCCACTGTAAAATTATTCTTGTTTTCCACATCAGTGTTGCTTTAATACATGAGCTCTAAAAGAAGTGATATCACAGTCATTCCTGATTCCACATGTCCTAGCACCATTAGCATTCATACTAAATGAATGCCATTTAACTTAATGAGAAGTTCATTTCCTCTGTCCATTTACTACCCCTTTAAGTGCCTATCTTCCTTCCTAAGCCTGCTGCAAGGCATGTAGGCAGCTAGCAAATTGAGGATTTAAAAAGATTTTTATTTTATATGCCTTGAACTGAATTGCTCTTTACTGGCATTCTAAAAGTAGAGGGACCTATGGTCGTATCATATTTTCAATCTTCTTTTCTCATATCTTAGCAACTTCCATATTATTCCTACCAAAGTGGTTTATTCAGTAATATAATAACTGAATTGTCAACTTTCCAGCCCCATTTGTGCTTTGATGAGTCATTTGAGTTTTTTAAAGGAATGAATGTTTGGGTACCATTGTTATGACTGAAAGAAAACTGTGGTACCTTGTTACATCTCAGGTAGATGTTGTACTGCAAGTGTTTGAATACTTTTTAATATTTAGATGATTGAAGTTCACAATAAGAAAGCACAAATTCTAAGAAATTATATAGCTGTTGAGATGAAGTTGCCATTTTCCAAAGCATAACACCCATTTCTTGTCATGAAATTTTATTCAAGATGCTGAACTGCACACCACAGAGAATGAGATATCAGCAAAGGAGATGCTAGAGAAAACATAACAACAAAAAATCCTGATGGATTCCTTAATCATATAAGCCACTGGTGAACAAAAAAGCACTGTTAAGATTGCTTCAGAAATTAGGTCGTGACCTGACTTTTTGAAAAATAGCACAAAATAAATTGAAAACATAAATGGATACATGTTTCTGACAGAGGCTGGGAGAACTGCCTTTCAGTATAACGAAGATGAAGGATGTTTGTTCTGTCAAAGACAAACATTAAAATTAATGACACTAGTCCTGAAAAGGATGAATTATTTAATTTTACAGTATATATCATATATTCATCTCATCAGTATGTATGTAAAGGGTGTGACTCTACTCACAAAATAATTTGACTGAAATGGGGAAAACCAAGCCAGGAGCGCACACAGTGTATTCAGAAGTGCATGTCTGCCCTGAGAGTGTGAGGACCTGAAGGAGATGTGGTATGTCCGTGACAGCTTGCACACATAGCAGTGTTATCCTATTGTGCCCTACCAGATGACTTTGTTTTTCCCTCTAGGGTCTTTGCGCTCTATTCTAGTTTCATGGCTCAGCTTTCTTTTGCTGATGCTGGCCCTCCCCTTTTTGGCCTTTTTCACTACCTGTCTGGCTCCAGATTTATGGATATTTTTCCCCAGCTCCAGCCAGAGACTGCTGAATTAGCACAATGCATAGCCCAACTAAAGGAAAACTCCCTGGCCTTCAGTCTCGGGTGTTAGGATTCAGCACTGCTTACAACAGGAGCCAACTACTGTATTGTTTATTATAGTTTTGACCATTTTTATGCTTACTGTTATCTAAAGTTTCAGAAGCCTAACTGAAAACAATGCCTGATCCCTTGAATGTTGCTGTCACCATGTGCTAGCAAGAGACAGGTGCTTCAGTAGCACTAATAGAGAAGCCTGGTGACTTTGGCATTTGCATGAACTAGACTCATTAGGAAAATAGGAATTAAAGAGAATAGTTTCAGTCAACATACAAAGGTTGGAGAATTTACAAACCAATATTCTAGTCCATATAATAATTAAACCTAAAATATTGACTAAAAAGAATCACAAAATTTCCTGATACACACGATGTTTATAAAGTTTGCACTGTTTAAATTGTGGATGATTCAGTGTTGTGCCAAGTGGTTTTTGTTTTGTTTTGTTTTGTTTTGCTTTTAATCAGACCGACCTCAGAACTATGACTCTACCTTAGGACTCTGCCACTTAGAGCCAGCTTCATTAAGGGACTTAAGTTCCCTAAGCTGTAGTTTCTACATCTCCAAAGTTGAAATAATATCTACTTTTTAGAGTTGTTTTCAGTATTTAAGATAATATTGATAAACTAGCACACATCAGACACTAAATAATACATTTAGTTTTAAGAAACTAAAATTACTATAGCACATCATATATATAAGTATGCATATAGGTAACATTTTTAAGACTCTGACATATGTAGCATAAAAATGCTTAATATTTTTAAAATGCTTCAAATATAATAATGGACTTGCTCCGCACAGCCACAGTCTCCGATGTTTTGTCACTTTGCATCTTTCTCCCTTCTCCTCTCAGCTGATGAGAAGTCTGTCAAGGTTCCCTAAGATAAGGAAGCTTAAAGCCTATCTGACACCTCAATTCTTGTGAAGAAAGAGAAGGAAAATAGGAAAATCTCCACGTTCTTTAATACATCCTATGAAGGATAAATAATTTCCAAAACATGATATTGTCTTTGCCAATTGGATTTATTCAACCTGAAGTGACATTAACATAGAAAGATCAGAGAGCAGTATGATTTAATGTAAAAACCAGCTTTCACTTCAGACTAGTCTTCACTTGAAATACTACTCTCTTGCTTGCTTGCAGTTTCAAACTTCCGTCTGCCTCTACAGCTTTAGACACATGATGCTGTCCTGGGGATGACTGTGTTCATGTAAATTGTGCCACATTGGCTGAATTCCTTTCATAACACAGCCTCCATCATAAAATTGGAATAACCAGGTACAAGTCATCCTCATTTTCCTTGTGCTGATGAATGCTTTGATTTCACAAACCTATCGTTGACTGCTAGCCTCTTTACATTTTCCTTAAGAAGCCTTTTGTCCCCTCAATTTCCCTATACATGCTGGAGTTCCTTATTTCACTAACGTCATTTTTAGGCTTTTTTAGTTTAATATTTTATTGTTTTAAATTTATTTTAGATACTTAATATACTGATTATCAGTATATTTGCATAGTTTGAACTTACTCCAGATACAAATAGACCTCAATTATTAAAAGGTGTTATGCAAATCGACTTGTTTCCAAGATGGTCTGTCTAGGATCACTTTGGTATTTCCCAGACAAAAAGAAGTATATCCATATGTAAAAAGCCCCCTAAATCCAGGTATGATCAGACAAGCTAGAAAAAAACAGTATCGAATAAGAAGTTCTGGTTTAGGGGATTTGTGTGTGTGTGTGTGTGTGTGTGTGTGTGTGTGTGTGCGCGCGCACATCTCTCTGCAACCCTTGTTTTTTTTCTTTTTTTTTTTTTTTTTGAGACGGAGTCTCGCTCTGTCGCCCAGGCTGGAGTGCAGTGGCCGGATCTCAGCTCACTGCAAGCTCCACCTCCTGGGTTTACACCATTCTCCGGCCTCAGCCTCTGGAGTAGCTGGGACTACAGGCACCCGCCACCTCGCCCGGCTAGTTTTTTGTATTTTTTTTTTTTTTTTAGTAGAGATGGGGTTTCACCGTGTTAGCCAGGATGGTCTCGATCTCCTGACCTCGTGATCCGCCTGTCTCGGCCTCCCAAAGTGCTGGGATTACAGGCTTGAGCCACCGCGCCCGGCCTCTCTCTGCAACCCTTAACGTGACAGAGGTTCCCTTCCTAGCTCCTCCTCCTCCTCCTCCTCAAATACTCAATGACAACCTCAAGCTTTCTCAATCCAAGAAGACCTCAGTACTTCAGACTTTATGTCATTTATTCTTTACAATAACTGTGTGCGATAGGTTATATTATCCTCATTTTAGAAATGTGAAAGCAAGGCTCAAAAAGTTAAACCACTTGCTTAGGTGAAATAATTATGTAGCAAAGCCAGGATTTTAACTGAGATTCATCTAGAACTGAAGCTCACATTAACTCCATAAAATAGTATTTATCCATGGACGATCATAGAAATGTTGGTTATTTTCATCTAGGGAAGCCAAAAAGTGGGAAATGAACTTTAAAGAGAATAGAATATGGACATTCACAAATGGGGAAAAAATACATCTTAAAAAAGAAAGCATATAAGCACAAAAACTACTGTGGAAATGTTTGAGTCATAAATGAAGAATAGCAACCCTTCCATTTGGTTATTTTTTCTAATGTGAATAAGAAAATTAGAGACATTTTTTGGAAAAGAATGCTTGGGACAACCCTGAAGCCTTGAAAATGACAGGCTGGGGAGTTTGAACTTTATTCCACGGGCCACTGGGAACCCATGGAGGCATTTGAGAAGATGGGTACATTTCAAGAAAAGCTATGTGGAAGAGTTTCATAAAGAAGAAATATAGGAAAAGAGACTCAAGCTGGGGAGACCATGCATCCAGTTATCAGAGCGGTTAGAGAATAATAATGGGATGGAGATCATTGAAAAGAAGGGAAGGAACACGTGCAATGTTAGAGAAAGGTTAAACATGCAGTAGAAGGTTATTCTGAACAATCCTCCCCACTGTGTTTTCCTCAATTGCCCGTGATTTGTGTGTAAGTCCTACATCATTTAGCAGTTGTAAAAAGTTAAAAACTAAATTTTGATCAACAAGCACTTAGAAAGTTTGGGCAAGTACTGTAAGGAGATAGCACCATTCTAACTCAAAGTGACTTACATTAAAAATACATATTATCTTCATGGAAATATGGGGTAAAGGTAAGAGATAATGAAGTTGACAGGTGAATCTATACAATTAGCTTGATAAATTTTAAGCTGAAGTTTCATCATTGGAAAGAAAAAGAGATGTTCAGTAGAAAACTTAGAGGGCTATTATTGAGTGAGATATTTGGAAGGACATAGAGACCAATACGCTCAGTTAGGCTAGGGGTTTCCCTCCAGCTGATCACCTCATGCCTGTACTTTCTTTTGCCATTAAAGATAAAATAAAGTGTGAATAAAATTGAAACCACACATGTAAAGCAAACACAATTTAGATAAAAGGCAATAATGTAGTATAAAGGAGATAAAATAGCAATCTAAAAATTCAGAACAGATAAAATATAGTAAAAAAGGCAAGAAAACAGAAAAGATTAAAGAAAATTAAAGTAAGTAAGCAAATATTGACTAAAAGAGTATAGGAAGAAGATAGGCTATTTAAAGTTGACAAATTTAGCTATAAGAATATCCTTTTTAAAAGGACAGGAAAAGTACTACAGAGCTCAGAGTTAACCCTTGGGACAGACAGACCTGTCAATTTCCAGCAGTCACCCTGACGCATATCCTCCTTCTGAGCCTGAGTTGGCTCTAAAGGGTCCACCGCCAAGAGACAGAGGCCCCTGAGAGACTGTCCTTCAGAAAGAAGCCTTTCATTTCTAACACCTGGGCTCCTTTACATATTTGGCAAACAGTTTTAATAAGCACAATTCCAGCCAATTTTTTCTACCCAGGTTCTGCAAGTTAGCAAAGTCTCTTTTACATATAACCCAGAGATAAGACAGATGGATTGAGAATATTCACCAGCTAATTTAACATGGGAAACAAAGGAACGGTAGCATTGGTGAGAGGCCCAACATTACAAGTGTTCATCCATGGCTACTGCAGGTACCAAGGGGGATTTAAAAATGTGAGATATGTTCCCTTCTTATGTGTGAAGCCATAAATACTGAAAGAGCAGCTTACAGATAAATCACGTGGAGACAAATCAGCAAGAACCACTACTAGAAAAACATTTGTGAGCCGGGCGCAGTGGCTCAAGCCTGTAATCCCAGCACTTTGGGAGGCCGAGACGGGCGGATCACGAGGTCAGGAGATCGAGACCATCCTGGCTAACACGGTGAAACCCCGTCTCTCCAAAAAAATACAAAAAAGCTAGCCGGGCGAGGTGGCGGGCGCCTGTAGTCCCAGCTACTTGGGAGGCTGAGGCAGGAGAATGGCATGAACCCAGGAGGCGGAGCTTGCAGTGAGCTGAGATCCGGCCACTGCACTCCAGCCTGGGCGACAGAGCAAGACTCCGTCTCAGAAAAAAAAAAAAGAAAAGAAAAAAAGAAAAACATTTGTGTCTCTAGTCAATTTGATTGTCGGAGAAAACAATACTTATATTATATGAATTTCACTAGTAAATTCCACATAGTCATTGACGAGCCAAGACTCAAAAATTCTGGTTGGTTACCAATCATACAGTAAGGCTGGAACTCTTATTTGGTCAAAGAAAAAGTAAAAGCGATCAATTTGGTGGCTGGTTGTAGTTACAGCAGAGAGTGAGGTGTGCCTCTGGAGCCAGCCTGCAGACCTGGCTTGTGTCTCTGCCATTTCCTGGCTGGACAATCTCTGGCAAGGTCCTTCAACCTTCATATACTCAAGTTCTTCATCTGTCACATGGGGATAATGCTATAGGGTTTTTACGAGGAACAGATGCATTAATCCATGCAAAGTGGTAATGTGCATAAAGCCTGGCACATAAAATGTGCTCAGTAAACATTTGCGATTATTGTTATTATTCTCATAGCAAGGGCTTGCTTGATGTTTGGAAAAGATGATAGCCAAAATATCTCGATTTCCTCAAAGAAATCTCAAAATGCAGAGCAGCATTTGGGTAGAAGCTAGAAACCTAACACAAATGCTAACACTAATGAGAAAAAAAAAGAAAAACGAAAGAAAAAAACACAACAAACACCTCAAACCACACACAAAGCTTCTAACACCAACACCTGACTTTTCTTAAGAAAACTTTGACAAAATGTCTGCAAAAGATAAAAGTTACACAAACAGTAAGAACTAGCACTTAGGGCATACTTCCTTTGAAACAGATACTGTTTAAGCATTTTACATTCAGCTTACTGATCCTAATAATAATATCATAATGTAGGTGTTACTATAATCTATTTACTGATGAAAAGCACAGGGTGCTAAGTAACTTGCCCAAGGCCAAACAACCAGTTTGCAGAGGAGCCAGGAATCAAATACAGGCATGAGGCTGCAGTGACTGCTTAGTTAAAACTTCTGAGAGAATTCTGTTATTCCAATGAAGTAAAATTAAATTTTCTCCTCTTCCCTGAAGCCCACATCTACTGCATGGATAGCCATACTTTTCCATAGCTTAATTTCCTTTAGGATTCTTTAGTTGAAACTTGAAATGAGCTTTAATGGTGTGAGCCTTGGTTTCTTTCTTCTCTCTCGTTCTCCCTTCCTGGGCTATGTGTGAGTCATAGTTAGAGCTAGATGCCAAAGGGAGAGAAAAATGATTAAATCTCGATTAAGATCTGTATACCAAAAACAGATCATCTTCATTTCAAAGCCTGCGAGCTTAAAGCTTTTGTTAACTTTAGAACTGTATTTGGATTAAATATACATATAATACTTACACATTATTGAACAGGATTATTCTGCAATCAACATCATTCTGTTTACAACATATGTTTTCAATTATGTTTAACAATGAATTCTGACTAGTCAGCTCCAGACTTCACCTCACATTTTCTGTCTCAATTTGACATTTGTAATAATTAAATCCACTTGCTTTTCAGCAATCCCCACCCTCTCCTGACATCCATTCTGTAGACATAAAGCTACAAAACAAAACCCTCTGGAACAAAACATGAGAGAAATAATGGATCTAGGCTGACCAATCAGCTATGAGCAAGATACCTTTGAGAAGTGTAAAGAAAAACTAGATAAGCAGAGAATACACCAATTTGGAATGGGATAAGATGGTGACATCACATAGAGGGGCTATGGCACAGAAGTAGCAACAAAATATTAATCACCATTCCTTCCCATTGATGTATGGGCCAAGGTTTCAGGGGCCCCACAGAACTAGAATCACAAAAGCACAATGCAGCACTCCCTAATCAATTCATAGGGTGACCTCAGGGCATCAGTCAATGGAGGTTAGCGGTCATTTTCAATTTACTGTGAAAGAAGAGCTTTTAAGGAAGCCCTTAATCAAATGTAATTAGTGTGGAGGGTGATGGACGACCCATTTAGCCAAGACTATGTGAAGTAATATAAAGTAACCTTAAGTAGGGTTGGCCTTGGGGCATCTTATTTACCAAACCAAATTCAGTTTGATTTTATGCTTTCTTCAAAATGATGTTGGAGCAGTTTCTCTCCTTTACTTACCTAATGTGATCCTGACCCATTGCAGTGACCGAAGACATCCCTTGGTTTTTCTCTCCACACTCTGCCTTTACTTCACTTTAGAAAGTGAAGTAAAGCACAATTACTCTCACTAACACCACATATCATTTTCTTTCTGATGCCTTGTTTCTGATAAAAAGTAAATTTGGAAAATAGAAAGGAAACACCACCACCCAGAAATAACTCCTGTTACTATTTTGATATATGGCCTTTCAGTTATTTTTCTTTGCCTTTTTATATTTAACAACATAATAAGCTTTTCTTTCCTGTGCTGTCTTATTTTGAGTGTTCCCCTACTTGGAGTAATCCACAGGCCTCCAGGAGAATTGGAGTTCTTAGAGCAGGAAGGCAAAGACACAGTAAACCAGCAAACTTTAGTCGGCTTCATCTACTAAACAGGCAGTTAAGATGAAAGCAGAAGGCCGGGCGCGGTGGCTCAAGCCTGTAATCCCAGCACTTTGGGAGGCCGAGACAGGCGGATCACGAGGTCAGGAGATGGAGACCATCCTGGCTAACACGGTGAAACCCCGTCTCTACTAAAAATACAAAAAAATTAGCCGGGCGAGGTGGCGGGCGCCTGTAGTCCCAGCTACTCGGGAGACTGAGGCAGGAGAATGGTGTAAACCCGGGAGGCGGAGTTTGCAGTGAGCTGAGATCCGGCCACTGCACTCCAGCCTGGGCGACAGAGCAAGACTCCGTCTCAAAAAAAAAAAAAAAAAAAAGAGATGATAGTGGAAGACTCCAAGGGGAGCTAGGCGTAGGATTTAAGACAAAATAATGGATTGGAAAGAGAATAGGAGATGTGAGTTGTCCTACCCTTGGGAGATGGACTGAGGGTCACTGGGGAGTGGGGACACGCAGATGACCAGACTAAAGGAACCATGTACAGGACAGTCATGTCAGGATCAAGGGACTATTGAGCCACTCTTCCCACTCCTTCTTCTCCTGTCCCAGCACCTCATAGAAGCTGAGCCCATGTCTGCCGACTTCCTGTGCCTGAAAGCCATAATTTTGCCATGTGAGCTGAGGAGACCTTTTGGCCATCCTTCTTACTTTTGAGAGAAAGTCTTCCAATTATAGTAGAAATCAGTTTCGCTAGCCAACAGTGTCCCCAAAATGAAACATACAAAGCCTGCATGTTCAATTCCCAGACAATGGGTAATAACTGACATTTTAATATCGGGTTGTGATTTTTATGATGCTAACTGAATGTCTTTTTTGTTACTGTAAGAGGACTTTAATTTCCTTTGAGTTCCTCAGAAAAGCAAATCCTAAGGCATCCCTTTATATCTGAAGTATTTTGAGATATATATTTTTTTCATTTAAACTTTAGATCACTGGATTATGACTTTAATCAAAATGAGACAGATGACTCACTCAGAACTTCACTGCTTTTATGCCATCACCATCACATTATGCCTAAGTATATTATTCTGAGAGCTGCAAAAAAAAAAGAAAGATTTTGAATGTGTTCGACATATAGTAACCAACATCAGGTTGACAGACATATGGTAAAAGGTATGTATGGTTGCACATGGAGAGAGTTAACAACATCATTTGCTCAGCCCCAAACCCCTTGGGAAACAGTCAGTTCAGTTCTCCTTACAGCTCAGGCAAATTGGTGCTCGGTGCAAGAGAAGAGCTCCCTTCACCCTGACCCACGTTGCTGCAGTAATCACGGTAATCGCATCCATCAGCTCCCATGCATTTCCCTGTAGGGTGCCCATGGGAGTGGAGGGTGCCAGCTTATTGCCTCTCTGCTGCTTCCCCAAGGGGCGGTCTGGCAGTGGTTGCTGCTTAGCCAGATGGGAGCTTGCTCCTGGGGAAGTAAACAAACTTATTCTCTACCTTGCAAAAGAGAGGGTCGGGCTTTATTTTTCTAATGTGTACTGGAAAGCAAATGCTACTATTTCTACTTTATCAATGACGGTGTAATACCACCAAATATATAAGACTTGTCCATAGCCTACAGAGCAGTAGAGTCTGAATTCAGAAATTCCCAAAGCCTGATTTCTGGTGGGCATCTTGGGTCCTCCTGCCAATTATATCCATGGTCACCACTCCTTATTTCCTTCATTCACATTTTATTCCTCTGTATAACCCGTGCACAGGGCAGCTGCTTCATTAATTTTCATTGACTAAATAATTAATGCAAGTGTGGCCCTGTACATGCTACTGTCTCTCTGGGACTTATTTCCCATCAGTATATAAGGGGTTGGACTAGATAATTTCTAACTTTCCTTGAAGCTTCAAAATCTTCTAAGGTTCTCCACTAGCAGTTTACCTGTACTGCCTGGTTTTCTGCCTGAGCTGCTCTCTTCCCTGAACTAGTACAGGTGGGCACTTATAGTATGTGGCCCCCAAACCTGGGGCTTCATTTGT
This sequence comes from Piliocolobus tephrosceles, assembly GCF_002776525.5. Classification (NCBI taxonomy): domain Eukaryota; kingdom Metazoa; phylum Chordata; class Mammalia; order Primates; family Cercopithecidae; genus Piliocolobus; species Piliocolobus tephrosceles. The sequence continues at coordinate 81,324,130 of NC_045439.1, forward strand.
AATCTTGTACATTCAAAGACAGAATTTTCCAACTGAGGGAGGAGAGCAGGGCAGGACACGGAAGTCTGAGAGCAAATCAGGACAGCATAAGCAAGACCAGAGCAGAGGAGAGAAGCCCTCACTATGGGAGACATCCCATCCCGAGGGATTGCTGTGGTCAGGGGCGCTTCACCAGGACTCTGGCTGGCTCATGCAAAATAGGCACCTCCTTGTTCATTCATTCTCTAGTTTCCAAATGACTTTCTGATACTAATTTGACTTTCCAATACCAAGAAAGATTAGCTATGTAATCAATGGAATAACATATTTTATTTCATCAATGAATTAAAATTATGGTTTAAACTTTGTGGTAGGCTAAATAGCCCCCAAAGATATCCAGGCCCTAACCCTTGAAACCTGTGAATATTACCTTTTACAGAAAAAGTGGCTTTGTGGATGTGACTAAGGATATTGAGATAGATAGGAGGATAATCCTTCCTTATCAGGGTGGGAGCTAGGGAGAGGGATATTTGACACAAAGATGAAGGTAATGTGACAATACAAGTAAGATGCTACACCAGTGGCTTCAAAAATGGAGGAAAGTCTGGGCACAGTGGCTCATGCCTGTGATGCTAGCACTTTGGGAGGCCGAAGCAGGCAGATCACCTGAGGTCAGGAGTTCCAGACCAGCCTGGCCCACATGGTAAAATCCTATCTCCACTAAAAATACAAAAATGAGCCGGGCGTGGTAGCACATGCCTATAATCCCAGATACCTGAGAGACTGAGGCAGGAGAATCACTGGAACTCGAGAGGCAGAGACTCCCGTGATCCCAGATCGCGACACTGCACTCCAGCGTGGGTGACAGAGCAAGACTCCATCAGGAAAGGAGAGGAGAGGAGAGGGGAGGGAAGGGAAGGGGAAAATAAAAGAAAAGAACAGGAGAAAAGAAAAGAAAAATGAGGAAAAGGCCAGGAGTCACCGAAATAAATTAATTTAGGCAGCAGCCTCTAGAAGTTGGAAGTCAAGGAATAAATTCTTCTCCGGATCCTCCAGAAAGAACAAGCCCTGCTGGCACCGTCACTGTAGCCCAGTGACACTGATTTTGAGCTTCTGGCCTCCAGGATTGCAAGAGAATAAATCTGTGTTGTTTTAAGCCTCTAAATTTGTGGTAGTTTATTACAGCAACAATAACAAACTAACACAAACATAAACTCCCTTGTGATAATAGTACCAATGGTCCTTTGTCTAAGAGTCTAATTGTTTTGAGTTAGCCTAAAAATGTTTTAAAAATCTAGTTTCTGGACATGCAGACCCTGGACCATACATAGCAGAAACCTTCTGATAAACCCACTGCTCACCCAGGCAACACCTTTAATTTGGATTCACGCTTTCTTTCAAACTGCAGTAGGATGCAGTTTCCCCTACTGTGGTGCCTCTGAAAAAGACATCAGTTGGTTGATTTTGCATGTAACTATAAGGCATCTAGTAGGGTTTGAAAAAAAAATAAGCCAAAATAAAGTATCGAGTTTACATATTATTAATGGGTGCACCTACTGTGATTCAAATGCAGCTATTCTCCCTCACTTTCTTATTACAGAATGTCCTTATTAAGCTTCTATAGGCATCAGTGCCACCCAGCCCTGTCTGGACTGGATGCTAGTCTATTTCTCAAACCTTAATATGCATTATGTGCATTGAAATCACCTGGGGATCTTGTTAAAATGCAAATTCTGATTCTGTAGGTCTGAGGCAGGACCTGAGATTCTAAACTGTAATAAGCTCCCAAGCGATGCCAGGACTGCTGGTCTACAGACCACACTTTTAAGTAGCAAGGTGCTAGATCATATTCTGGAAGTTTTAGCCTAAGGTGGATTTAAATTGGTACTACCAACAACAAAACCTTGTGATATTCCCAAACCCTTGTGGAACTTACCTTGAAATACCTTTGCTAGATGCAGCGCTCTACCTAGTGCATTGTCTCTGGTCCTGGCCTGCACATTAAGTACTTCCTTTGCATGCCTCTATCAGCATAACACCCTTGAATCCCATCCTGGTCTTCTGAGAATTTTTTCCTTATGAGGTGGGCACTGACCAGAATTTCTTCTGCTTTTCCTAAATGTCAATGTTTCTTCAGTTCCCTGAAATCTTACTCTAAAATGTCTCCTTTATCCTGTTCACCTGCACCCCTAGGTTGCAAAGACTTGCTCAGTCCTTAAGTAATGGATTTTTCTCCTGGTTTGGGTCTGTGTCTGGGCATAGATTCACCAGGGCCTGTGTCTCAGGAGCTATCAGGTGCCCAGCATCCTGCCATACATAGCTGGCTTACCTTTGTAGGCTCCCAGAAATATCTTAGAGCCTATTTCCATCCCTTCCTGTTCTAAAACTACCACTCCTATGGCATCCCCTATTGATTTCAGTTTCTGATCTGAGTAATGACTCTAGTCTTTGGTTAATTGCTGGAGCACACACAACTGGCATACCCTGCAATCCAGAAAGGATCAAATATTTTCTCCTTCTCCATTTAGTTCGCTTCCTCCAGCCGCTATCAAAGGGCTTCCCAGCTCTCTGCTGCCCTCTCCTGGCATTCTTTTGCACTGTGCTTACATCAGCCCTTAGAGAGCCAAAACCAAGGGGATCACAGACCCTTGATCTGCAAGACCTAGGAAGGTGATCTAACTAGCAAGTTGGACTGGGCATCTACTACCTTTATCAGCATTTTCTAAGTAAGAATTTCAACAGAAATAAAGAAGGATCACATCCTTCACAGAGTTTCATTTCTAACAGAATGAAATTCACAAGAATGAGAATAGAGGAGAGAAATTTGAGAGCACATTTAAAGAAGAACAAGGACCCCCGGTTTGGCTAAACTAGTGGTTCCCAGGTCTAGCTGGAAAGATTTCAGGAAATATGGTCATCTGGGTCCCATTCCAGTTCATTCCTGATTACTTATATTTTGGATAACCTTCCTAGTGATTCTACTGTTAAGAGCCCCTTGTTTAGACTATAAAATATGAGAGAGATGAACGAAAATCTGTCATATTATGGAAAATACTAAATGACACATTCACATTTTATAGACAATTTTTGAATATTTGTAAGGAGCAGCAGACCCCACCTAAAAGGGTGCTTTGGTTTATACTTTCAGAGTACAGCTCCTCCTGACCGGACTTTGGCCTACGGCCAGCCTTCTGTGCTTGTCCAGCCTGCTGCCTCATTAAGTGTTTTGCACTGTATCTGTAATGCTGACCCACACAGAGGACCCGTGGCTCCTCCTGACTAGGCACTGCCCCTTCACCCTAGTACCACAGTCACAGCCCACTCAGGGAAGCCCCCAACCACTTCATGCCCTCCAAGCAACACACCCCGCCCTCTCAGACTGTGCTGCCCCTGCTCTGTGGGCAGACCCAGATGGTGAAGGCCTGCGGTGGGGGAGACAAGCGGAGCTACACTAACAAATGATACAGTAAGGCTCTCGGATACTGTTTTCACTCCTAATGTTGCTTCTATGTAACAATATGTTCTGATTCTATAAAAGCTATTGTCTCTCCCTTTGGCTGGAATCTTTCCCATCCTATCCTACTTATCATGAGTACCACCCTTTCCCAAAAGACTTTCCTGGCCGCTCCACCTCTCCCTAGTCAGAGTCTCCTTGTACTTCTCTTGTGTACCATTATTTTGCATTTAACATGCTTTAACTTTCTTTCCTTCAATATGTGCAAGTTATCTATCTTACTTAACACGTTGTATTTTTAGTTATTACACTGCAAGACTATCTCATCTTTATACTTCTTTATTGCCCTGGAAAGGCAGACCACGATGCCTTGCACACGGTGGCTGTTCAGTTAATATTTGCTGACCGGATTTCTTCCAAGCCTCACTGGCTCAATCCTTAGAAATAAAACCCCAATCCTGGTAAATCTTTCTTGGTCACTTGGCTTTTTCCCCTCCAATTCACCAGGGCTTACCCAATATTCTCTTATTCCTCAGAGGCTAGACTCCACGTTTCTTACCTCCTTGGTACCCATTTCTTACCTCTTTTGGATATCATTTCTATCCTTTAGTGAACCTCAAAGTGCCCTTTCTCCCTTCCAGTGTTTACTCTGCTTAGCTAGAAGATCACTGGCAACTTCGAATTTGCATTTTTAATCAGGCATTGCATCATATTTCTACTCTATTATTCTTAGTTTCTCTTTGCATTTAAGCTACTGCAGGGCATATGGGTGAGAGTATAAACATAAATAAGAAAGTAATTTGCCTTACTTCATCTTCTAAAAAAATCTTTAAACATTAGATAATTTTCCCTAAAGCAATACCACTTTATCTTCCTTTCATGGAAACGTTGCCTGTTATTTTTAAGGTAAAAATAAGAGCCCTCTTAGGGCAAAACCTACCTATTCCAAAGCCGCTTCTGGAAACAAATACTGTTTAAATTCAGTTAGACCTTTTGCCCAAGATACATCTTCCAGAGGAAATGAAAGCAGTACACTTCATTCTGCTCTCCTCCACCATGTTCCTATCCTGTAATTCTTGTCCATTACAGCTTATTTCTGACTCTGGGATGGGGTGTGTACTTTGCACATAGATAAATCTGATCCTCACTAAGCTGTCCAACTCCAGGCAAACCCCAGCTCTGTGATTATAGCAGGGAACTGCTGTAGCCTGCCAGATTTCTCCATCGCCAGTTTACTTCCTGTGCAGTGGAGTCCCCCTCTCCCAGGTGTCTGGCTTCCTCTATCATCCAAGAGAACCACACAACCAACCGAACACCCTCAAAAGTTCCCTGCATTTAGGCTCTTTGCTGCCCTCTCCTGATGTACTTTGACACTGACACACCAACCGGGGAACCTCAGAAGTGAGCCTCCGTCTCTCTCTCCTCACTGCTGCCTCACTCCATGCCTGACAGCCACTGAATGATCTCCAAACGAACCTGAACATTTGATCGTCTGAAACGGAATTCAAATTATCTCTGCTCTTCAAATTAGCTGAGAATATGAAATGACTTCCCAAATCCTAAACACCAAGGCAATGGGATGCCCAACAGTGTGAGTAGTTGTTAGAGGGTTGCAGGGAGCTGAGAGAGGAAACGAGTATTAAGGCACAGGCTCCTCCACCTCTGGCAGTAGGATTTCCTTTTGTAAGTTGTTTTGGCCACTTATGATCCATGTTGCACATCCACAAAATGAATATAACATTACCTCTGGGCCATTTGAGTAAGCAAAATCCCAAAATAGTTAGCACTCAGGTAGTGCTTATTATCGTGCCAGGCATCGTGCTGAGAGTTTGGTGCATTCCATCTCTTAATCTTCCTAATATCCACAAGAGATAGAGACTACCCCAATCTCATTTTACAAATGGAAAGACTAGCTATGGGGAGTACTTTTTAAAAATGTTGCAGTGTATTGTATTTGACTGAGATTTTTGACTTAGGACAACAGAAGCCGAAGCCAAGAAAAATAGCCACATAGTGAATACACAGCCAGGACGTCAGGGACACAGGGAGGTAACTGGTAGGGTGGAAGGGGAAGGGGAATGAGCAGCAGTGGGAGTCACATAGAGAAGGGCTTGGATGGGGTATTGAAGAGCACAGCTGTGGCCTCAGCCTTCCTAGATCTGAATCTTATTTGGCCAATTATTAGCTAACCTCAGGCACTTAACCTTTCTGACCTTTGTAAACTGGAGATAATAACAAAACCTGCCTCACTGGAAAGATTATAGGTAAAACATTTAGCAGAATGCCTGGTAGATGGTAAGTGCTCAATTAAATGCTAGCTATTGGCTTAATCACTTGTGAATCTGCACAGTTTTTTTTGAAGATAAAAAGTTGCAATCCCAGCATGTATGAATAAAACTGGCCTGTGTGGTATGATATTTTTAAGGATCCAAGGAAACTAGCAGTTGGCCAGAAGCATAGTTCAGGGTTTCTAGAATGTAGAATGACAGAATCCAGGACTGTGGCAGGTGGCTCCCAGGAAGACCGGGGACTAGGAGATGAGTCCAAGGGAAGAAAGACAGAAAACAGAAAACTGCAGTTTCCTTTCTTTTATGTCCCTTTACTTACTGTACACACATACATCCCCCCCTCAAAAAAAAAAACAAAAAAAAAAAAAAAAAAAAAAAACACGCATGCATGTGTTTCCTTCTATGGCTGAACAGATTAGCTTTTAGCCTCATCCCTCAGACCTGCTGCATGTTCTGGACAGCACTTTGACCTTCAGTTCTACCCCTAGCACATACCTGGGTCCTTCTTGCCTTGCCAGCCCAGCAAAACAGAAGGTGCCAAACAGCTAATAAACAACAGGTATGGCCACTTCACTGGTGGACATGAGAGTCAATAATCAGTAGTTGCAACAGCATGTGACCCTGGATGAGGACCATCTGTCTGGCAGGTATGGTTTAATTGAACTAATTCTTAAATCGAAAATTAGCACATATTGGATGGCCAAAGGCCAGGTAACCAGCTCCCTCCAGGTCTCACTTCAGAACAGGGACAGACAAGAAGGACTGAAAACCTTCTTGAGCCATTAACTTTACCCAGTGTAGTTATTTTTCTTACTCCCTGTTTTACTGTAGTGTCCCTTCAAAGGATGAGGAACGGTGTGCTTGTCTCACACGTATAAAGGAAGAGGGAGAGTGTGGTGCATTTTTATCTCCTTCACAGACTGTCCGCTACTAAATGGAATTCCTTAGAAAACACCCAGCTCCACTATCCAGAATGGAGGGTGGTCCTGTTGGCTGACTTAACTTTCCTGAAGAAGAATGGGAACATGGGAATAAAGGGCTCAAGAGAATAATGTCTCCGGACTTTAATGGGAAATGTGCAGTTGAGTGACCTTCCTCTGGCCATAGTTCAAAGTACCACCAAATTGGACTCTATTTTCCTGCGTTCTGTTTTCATTTTTTAACTTCCAGATAGGCAGGCACTATGGTCTTGGGGAAACAGTTCTTCATTCTAGATCTCCACAGAGTTGGAGCTGAACCAGCAGCTTGAAATGTGCATCTCTATCAGTCTTCTCTGACACCTTCTTCAGAAACTCTTGGAATCATTGCCTCTAGCTGACTTCTTAACATTTTGGCTGGAACTTCATTTTAGAAAAGACCATCGCCTCTCATGAACGTCAGACTTTGTTCTTTCTGTGTGTGGCTTTTTAACTTTTCCTGGCTGAACAACTTATGCTTGACAGGAAGACTTCATCTGCCCTCCAGCTAAGTTAAATCATTAGAGCAACTTCAAATTTGGAAGCCTCCATTTCTTACCATTTCTAAAAGATCTGTCTTAATTGTTCTGACTAAAATAATTTTTTTCTCATTCAAGTTTTATTAATTCAGAAGTGTTTGTCTGATTTTACAGTTCTTAAACTACATTGGACTAACCATACACCTCCAGGATTCAATATACCTTAAATATTAAGGGCAATTTCCCATTTCAGAGTAAAGAGAGCGCCCTGAGTCAGATTCTTGCCTTTCTCACTTTCTGGAGGCCCAGAGATTGTCTTTATTCCTAACAGTAACTGTGACTGAGTCCCATCTGTGAGCCAAACTAGGCATTCATTCATTCATTCATTCATTTATGAGACTGAGTCTCATGCTATTGCTCAGACTGGAGTGCAACGGCACGATCTCGGCTCACTGCAACCTCTACCTCCCGGGTTCAAGCGATTCTCATGCCTCAGCCTCCCAAGTAGCTGGGACTACAGACACCTGCCACCATACCCAGTTAGTTTTTGTATTTTTAGTAGAGGCAGGGTGTCACCCTGTTGGCCAGATTGGTCTTGAACTCCTGACCTCAATTGATCCGCCCGCCTCTGCCTCCCAAAGTGCTGGGATTACAGGCGTGAGCCACCACACCTGGCCCAAACGAGGTATTTTAATCCTTTCAGACTGCTGTAACACAATTCTATAGACTGGATAGCCCATCAACAACAGCAACTTATTTCTCACATTTCTGGAGACTAGAAAGTCCCAGGTAATGGCACCAACAGATTCAGTGTATGGTGAGGACCCATTTCCTGATCCGTAAGTGGTGTCTTCTTGCTGTGTCCTCACATGTGGAAGGAGCTTGCTGCCTCTCTGGGTTCACTTTTATAAGGGACACTAAGCTCATTCATGAGGGCAGAGCTGTCATGACTTGATCACCTCTGCATCTCCTAATACCTTCCAATACCATCACCTTGGGCGTTAGGATTTCAACATATGAATTTGGGGGGTACAAACATTCAGAACATAGTATTCCACTCCTGACTCCCCCAAAAACCTCATGGCCCTCTCATATTAAAACTATGTTCATTCCATCTTACTAGCCCCTGAAGTCTTAACTTGTTTCAGCATCATTTCAAACAACTTAAATCCACAGTCTCATGTAAGTATCATCTAAATCAGAAATGGGTGAGACTCAAGGTATGATTCATCCTGAGGCAAACTGCTCTCCAGTTGTAATACTGTGAAATCAAACAAATTATGTGTTTCCAAAATAAAATGACAGACACATGACAGACATTCCGATTCCAACAAGGAAAAACAGGAAAGAAGGAAATTGTGATAGGTCCCAGGCAAGTCCCAAACCCAATTGGACAAGCAACATTAAATCTGAAGACTTGAGAAAAATCTGCTTTGCTTTCATGTGTTGTCTTCTGGACACACTTGGACAGAAGCTGGTCTCCTCTGGCTTAGCTGGGCACAGCCCACACTATTCCTTTTATGGCTTACAGTTGGGTGCCTGTATCTCTCCCAGGCTGGAATCCCAAGCAAGTGGCTCTTTCAGTCTGGGGTCTCCGGGGTAGCACTTCCCTCATGGCTGCACTAGGCATTGTCCTAGTTGAAGACTCTCCACAGGGGCCCTGCCCTCTCAGCAGACCTCTGCCTTAGCTTAGTGCTTGAGGTTCTGAGAGCCCCATCCTTTGAAATCTAGATGGGAGGTAGCCACATCTTGCCAGTTCACGCACTGTGTGAAATGGCACCACATGGGTGTTACCAGGGTTTTCTGCCTGTACCGTCTTGAGGGGCAACCACCACTGCACCTAGGCCTGCTGGAGCTGAAGCTTAGGTAGTGAAAAAGTGCTTAGTGGAAATCAGGAAGCAGAACTTTAAAAAAGCACTGGGTAGTGAGCCCATGGTTCCATGGGCCCCTCCTTTGAAACTGTTCTGCCCCCAAGGCTCTTGCACATCCGGGCTTTGGTGGGACGGGTGGCCTCAAAGATCTCTGAAATGTCTTTGGGGTCATTCTTTCAGTGTCCTGATGACTAGCATTTGGACAATCTATACTAATTTCCTTATCAAACAGTTGTTTGCCCACACCTATGAGTTACTAGCTGTGTTATTCATCCACTGGCTCTTGTTTAACTTTGGCCAAGGGCTGCTCCTAGGAGGTTAATTCCTGACACTTCTGAACTGTTCTGTGCGTGAGCCACACACCCTACTATAGTCCTATAAAGCTCTTGAGCTGAGAGTTGCAGGTGCTTTCATAAGAAGCCAGAGTCATGTAGAAGAGGGGGATGGCAGTGGGAGATGGGCGGGACGATACCAGCACCTGCTTAACACTCCCCTGCCTAAGATCCTTCCATTGGTTTTCCACCAACTGAAGATTTAGCTAAGCTCCTTCTCTTTGCTTACAAATTCTGTCTCCTGTCTAACCTTGTAAGATTATCTTCTACCCCTGAATCCTAGACATACCCACTGACTATGTCACGCTCTGTCACACCCTCACTCATCTGTCTAGGCGGTTGCTTCCACCTGAGTTACCCTCATTAGGCCTAACAAACACATTTTCTCTTTCAAGACTCCATTCATGAGCTCTCTCTTCCATGATGCATTTCCTGCAGTTAGTCTCCTCTGTTCCCTGTGCCTGCATGTTACATGTACTGCATTATAACAATGGTCTTTCATATTTTTTAAATATATATGTATTTGAAATATATGATTATATATTACATATAATTGAATATATAGTATATATATTACAAAACAAATACTTCTTAAATTTAAACAGAACAAAAATGAACAAAAAAATGCACTGAAACTCTACCTCAGAGAGATAAGCATCTTTAATAATTTGGCAAACATGCTACCAATTATGTATTTCTTCACGAACACATGCTCACAGACACAATCACATAAATTTATTCAAATATGATTTTCTACTAGTTTTGTAATTTACTTTTATTTATTTATTTATTTTTTTTTTGAGATGGAGTCAGGCTCTGTCGCCCAGGCTGGAGTGCAGTGGCCGGATCTCAGCTCACTGCAAGCTCCGTCTCCCGGGTTTATGCCATTCTCCTGCCTCAGCCTCCCGAGTAGCTGGGACTACAGGCGCCCGCCGCCTCACCCGGCTAGTTTTTTGTATTTTTTAGTAGAGACGGGGTTTCACCGTGTTAGCCAGGATGGTCTCGACCTCCTGACCTCGTGATCCACCCGTCTCGGCCTCCCAAAGTGCTGGGATTACAGGCTTGAGCCACCGCACCCTGCCTACTTTTATTTTTTACTCAACAGTATGTCGCATTCATCTTTCAAAGACAGTAAATGTAGATCCACACCTTCACGTGTGATGGTTGGATATGTTTGTTAATACATGCTGTAATTTGTTTATCCAAGTCTCTATGAGTCGTGTAAGCTATTGTCTGCTGTCAAAAGCCCCATAATGGGTGGACCTAGCAGGGCCATTGCTTAGTTACCTGTCTGTCTCCCCCTGTTGGCAGCTCCAGAATGGTGTCTTTGACCGCTCACACCTGCTTTCTTCTAAGGAAAGAAGAGATCTTTCTCTTTGGCTTAGTAGTTTCTGTGTCTTTCAAAAATACTTTTCTATAAGGCAGAAGTGGGTGATCACAATCTATTAAATCATATAGTTCATCACCTATTACCTAATTAAATCAAGGAAAGCCTCACAGCACCTTAGAGCAATGGGTTTTAAACACATTTGATCATGAATCGCTTTAAGAAACACATATTTTTGCCGGGCGCGGTGGCTCAAGCCACTTATGAATCAGTATGTGCTTTTATATAAACAAAAGTTTATAAAATGATGCTCTTACAGCATGCAATGTATTCTGATATTTTCTTTCCATTCTGTCTCATTTTAAATATATATTTTTAGTGAATATGGTATTGTATTTATTAGTTTAAATGTGGATGTAACTCTCTAAATGGACTTCGTGAGTCACTATTGGGTTGCAACCACAGTGTGTAAAACACTCACGTAGGATGCCAGGAGGAAGACTGCTGAGGCTTGTTAGTCCTGCTGCCATTTTTTTTTCTTTTTCTTTTTTTTTTGGACCTTACAGATTCACTATAAGCATATGACCCTGAAATAATATTTTCTTCTCCTAGCTGAGCTGCCCAAGGTTTTATATTTTAAACACCAATCTCACTGTCACCACAACCACTAGGTAACCACATACACATCTATTCTCGTTGACAGAAATGGCTTCCAGCAATGAACTTTTGAGGGATTATACTCATGTGCCAAATAAAAGTATGACATTGTATGTGTGAGTACGTACACATACACACAGAGGTGGTCCAGGCTAGGCAGAAACGGAAACATAGGAAATAGAGTCCCTATCCATAAAGTGAGTGCAGTCTAATGAAGAAAAGGATAACAGTTTCAGATAGACTGGAACTCCTAACACGGTTCTGCTTCTGTGATATGGGATGATGTCAGAGGCCTCAAGTCAGGATCCAAGTGTTCTAAGGAGGCAAAGCTACCCTCTAACCAGCACAAAGGACAAACCGTCCAGGTTCAGCTTTCTTCATTATTGGGAATTCACCTCACCTCCCATCCACGCTTCCAGCATAAGAAAGCAAATCTTCTATCAATTCCCCTTCATGAGGACCAAGGGGTCTCCTTTCCCCTACCAACGGCATGAACCTCTGGAAGGTAGGACTCTCTCCACTTAAATGATTAGCCACTCCCCTGCTCTCCATTGTCACCCGAACCTTCCCATCAGAAATTACTTTCCAGAAAAGACATTTGAAAGAATTGTAAGAGTGACAATCACATTTTCTTTTTGGCCCTTTTAGCTTTAGTTTTGAATGACAGCCCTGAGAAGTAGGGGTTACAGGTGAATTTATCATTTTTGTTGATGTCACTCTATTAGGTAACAGCACCAACCAACCATCTGATATCTCACATATCCCTTTTTTTATCCTAGCCACCTCTATAAGTCCTCAAAAAAAAGCACTAGGATTCAGATCTTGGGTTCCATGCCAGCAGAAGCACTGAAACTTTGGGAGAAAAAGCACTATTCCAGAATCGGAGCTTTTAAAATGTATTTATTGCTGACTTATGCAGCTTCTTGGTTTTTCCTATTTTAATCAGGTACATAGCTGCTATGTATGTATAAATTTATCATTTAATGTAATCAGTTGATAATTGAGTGTGCTGTGCTTCTCAGATTGCAGGACACAATTCAAGGTTCTGTGAGGAATATACAAAAGTAAAGAATGTATTCCTGGCTCTCAAGAAAAAGTAATTCTGCTGGAAGAACAGGGTGCATGTATATGAAAAGAGAATGTACAGCAATGATCACTAACTACAAAATAAGTCATTTAGAAAATCAGTTCTCTAGGAGTTCAGAGCAGGTTTTATAAATGTGGGCTCTAGCTAGAGAGGTAAAATTTGGTGTAGATCTGCAAGATAGGTAGCATTCGAATAGACTGTTGCCTGAAGAATAGATCCTGGACTGCTAAATACAACAAAATGACAGAGAGGAAATATGGTAGGGTTTGGGAAGTAGTGAGTGAATCCTTCAGGGTTCCAGAGCTACCCTGGAGGTCAAGTTTAGGACTGGACCAAATCAGTCTATTCAAGACCCAATATTACTGCATGTTTAGAGCACGAATACAGAAATAAATCCTTCGATTTGCAGTTTGTCATCTCGTCCCCCATTTGTGATGAATTTTTTGAATGCCACCTCTAAGCATGTATTTCCAAAAGCTCTCCAGACGGCAATCTGTGTTGGGCTGGCTCAGTGCGGAGCATTCTGTGGAATCCTCCGCTAATGAGTGACTGGAGAGCGAACGTGAACAGTGATTGAATGGTAGTCACGTACAAGCTCACTTGATACTGCTTCGGGGATCTGCAGTGTTGTTTTTAAATCTCTCGGCTTTTCCTTGATAAATTAGCTACAGTATTTATAATATGCAGCCAATAGTCTAACTATAAGAATGTTTATCTCTTGCATGCGGAAGGCGGGATAATGTGAAGGAAAGCACATTGGTTTCCAAATTGGAACAGACCTCGATTTTGCAGTTAACTCCCTGTGGAACCTTGGGCAAGTCACTTATTCTCCCTGAGTCAAATTATCTCATCTGCAAAATGGAGGTAATACTTTTCAATTCACAGTGAGTGTGAGGATCGATTTGAGGCACCGTATACAAAAGGATTTTATAAACTCTACATCACTGTATAAGCTTAGGCAGGGTATAATGGTTTTTCCTCATCACCACCAGACTAATTTATTAAACTGCTAATTGGTGATGTTACAGAAATTCATCATTAACGTTTTGTTTCATCAAGTTCTAGAGCAGTGAATCTGAACTTTATTTGATTATAGATGTAAATGAAGATAACAAAAAAGAAGAACAATGACAGCTATTACTTATTTGCGCTAACTATGTGGCAGGCACTACCATAAAAGTTTCACACATACTATAGCATTAACTGTCATAACTCCACGAGGTAGGTTCTACTATTATTTCCACTTAGCAGACAGGGACGGTAAGACACAGAGAAGTCATCCAGTAAATAGAGGTGCTGGACAGATTCCAACCCAAGCAGTTTGGCACTAAAATCTATGTTTTAAACAACAACCTCATCCCTGAGTCAACAGACATTCCAATTTCATAGTTTCCCTAAAGATCTGTGGATCACAAATTTAAAGCTCCCACTTTGCAGGAAAATAATAGTCCACAGTTAGTTTTCTTCAGAATGTATGATTCAGTTACACATATTTTTTTTCCTAACACTGCAGCTGTATTTCAGGAGAAACACACACACATAGAGACCTAAAATGGAATCTCCTATTCCTCACTTCCACCTTCCCTCCTTTTTATCCTGATTATATGTGAACACCTGTGTTTGAAAATGTGAACGCAAGAGATCAATGGGCTCCACTCTCTCCTGCCAGTCCATGAGGTTCTCTTCTGTCAACCTGACCAGGTAACTCCTTGCTGAGAACAGCATGAATGTTCACAATGCACTGCTGCTCAGTCCTTAAAAGTGAATATTGTTTGGATGAATGTCGTCCTACTTCAGAAATCAAAGAGACTGCTCCAGAGTTGGCAGCCCAGAGCTCTTAGAAAGGAAATTTAAACAGCTTCCCTAACTCACAGGGAAACCTGCTACCAAAAGAATTACATATGGAGCCAATGTAAAGTGTTGCTCAAAATGGCCATCATGGATAGCAATTTTCAGTTGGCAAACTCCTTCCCAAAATGTTCACTCCAGGAAGGAGATGCTTGAGAAGGCAGATACGTGAAACCACAACTGCATGCCAACGTGCCCTGGAAGATGTGTGAGGCCTCTGATGGCGGGAGATCCCAGCTAGAACAGGGATTCTGAGGTCACAACTTTCCTTCCAGAAGTCTTTGGACTGCACATAGCTCGTTCTTATATATATTTTGCAGAATGAGAAAAGAGAAGATTTCAGCAGCATACAGCTCAACACTCCTATGAAGTCATTACGGAAGAATTACCACACTCCAGAGTGTGAGCTTTTTACCTTGACAACATTTCCCTAGGTAACATTAAAAATATATCATCTATAAAATTAAATGACATTTGTTTTAAATGTTCTTTCTTGTTCTCACTTTTTCTCATGAAAAACAGAGGGCGTTTAATTGCTTGTGGGGAAGCTGGGAAAGAGATGGCAGATAACACCCAGCAAGAATGAGAATTAGGAAAGCTAACCTCACCATCGTTGTGTTAACATTTGCACACGTTATGTTTATTTTATCCTCCTCATAACTTACTGGGGGGATACTATTATTTTCTTACCATGAGAAAATGGAATCTCAGAGAGTCTGCACGTCTTGCCCAAGGTCGCATAGCTGGTTATTAAGAGTGTTTGAACGTAGGCATTCAGGCTCCACAGCTCCTACACTCTACTCTCAAAACCAACATACTGTTTCTTTTTTGAGATGGAGTCTCGCTCTGTCGCCCAGACTGGAGTGCAGTGGCGTGATCTCAGCTCACTGCAACCTCCACCGCCCGAGTTCAAGCCATTCTCCTGCCTCAGCCTCCTGAGTAGCTGGGATTACAGGTGTGCACTGCCACATCTGGCTACTTTTTTTTTACATTTTTAGTAGAGATGGGGTTTCACCATGTTGGTCAGTCTGGTCTTGAACTCCTGACCTTGGGATCCGCCCACCTCAGCCTCCCAAAGTGCTGGGATTACAGGCGTGAGCCACTGCACCCGGCCAACATACTGTTTCTAAACAAATATTTATAAATTACTTACTGTCAGCATGTGAACTGGAGGAGGAAAGAAGCAAATCCTTATTGCATGCTGACCTAAATTTAACATTAAGTTGAATGACTAGATAGTTTTATCCCTATTTTAATTCCAGTTTCATTGTTTTCTTTGCAGAAATAAAAAGCAAAGGTTAAAGAATGTGCTCAAGGTTACTCTGTAAGGAAGTAACAGAGCCAGAATCCACAGACCATCCGGGACCCTGATACCATCAGGAACACAAAAAATGGATGCTAATTAAAGGACCCTCTTGATCTCTTGATCTTGCTGCTGCCTCGTTTCTTTCTTTAATAGCAGGTGCACATCCACCTCAGAGAGGGCCAAGATACAGGCAGCTGTGGCAGAGCCATCTGGCAAGATTCTGCACGGCCCTCTGTTTCATGCCTATTTATTTATTTATTTATTTATTTATTTATGTTTTTTGAAACAGAGTCTTGCTCTGTTGGCCAGGCTGGAGTGCAGTGGCACGATCTCAGTTCAGTACAACCTCCATCTCCCCAGCTCAGACAATTCTCCTGCCCCAGCCTCCTGAGTAGGTGGAATTACAGGCATGTGCCACCATGCCCAGCTAATTTTTGTACTTTTTTTAGTAGAGACGGGGTTTCACTATGTTGGCCAGGCTGGTCTCGAACTCCTGACCTCAGGTAATCCACCTGCCTCGGCCTCCCAAAGTGCTGGGATTACAGGCATGAGCCACTGTGCCCAGACTTCATGCCCTTATTCTTACGGCAACTTTAAACTGGCCTCTGAATTTGGTCTTGCTTGGACCTCCAAGCTCCTCCTCATCTTCCCGGCCAATCCAGCGCTCAGAATTGCTAGCTGGGTTTGTCCTCCACTCATTTCCTAGTTTCCAGATATGTATTTTCATGCTGCCCACTTGTGGCTCCAGTTCAGCACTAGGCCACTCCCCCATATTCTCTTCCCACTTACAAGGCAGGATAGAGAACATGGGATCTGAAAGATGATCTCCTCCCCTGGAAGCTCACAGCATAACCAGAAATTCAGAATGCACATTTGTGAAACAACAGATCACAATACCAAGACAGCTTGTAAACATTGAGAATGTGTGAAGATTGAACAAAGAAGCAGAGAGTTCAAAGGAATTCAACATAAATTCTAGGCTGTTTTCTAGGAGCCTGGTGACAGCTGAGCTTCCCTCTTACTGACAAGTCCAGAGCTATGCAACCTCCCCAGTGGCCAGAGTTTTGACTTTCAATAGAGATTAGCTAACTAACTACCAATAAACAAGCCCATATGCTTTTAGCAAGTAGTATGCAAAAGAAGCCCACAGGGCTTCTTTATTTACTTAGCTGGATAATGCATCTCCCTAGGATCTGCGCAGGGAGGACAGCTACTTCTGAGGATGCAATGACATGGCTTTTAGCTCAAACCTTGACATGCCACCCCTCCCTCGTTCATTTTCTTACCCCACAATCATTACCCTAAAAAGAATTTTCACTTCAGAAAGTGACCTTGCTGGGCTGAAGCTTGAAGTTTTAAAAGCCCCCTAAGGTTTCATTTTGAAAAGTCATCATGGACTTTAGATTGACTTTCTCTTGAAGGCAGCTTAAACCTTGTTCATTTGGGAGCACAAAAGAGAAGGTTTAGGCATCCCAAGGCTTTAATTGCCAGCTGTCTTATTTCTGTGTTCACATTTTTTTTTTCTTCTCTCCAGGAAGATTAAGATGAGTGAAATAATTTCTTTTTAGTTATCATTGTAACATTCGGGTTTTCCATTACTGTCAATTTTTTGAAACTTGTCTCATTAGCATTTTCAGAAGAGTTTAAAAAAACCTTTCATCAAGGAAAAAAATGTGTATGATATCTAAATGCAAGTAAGTTGTCACGGGATTTCATTGACATAAATTTGTCCCCTCTTGTCTTCAATTCTGCTTTCTCAGTTCCTCTTTTGATGGTATCTTAGAGCAAGCTTGTCCAACGTGGCCCAGAACGGCTTTCAATGAGGCCCAACACAAAGTCAAAAACTTTCTTAAAAACATTACGAGATTGCTTTTTGGGATTTTTTTTTTTTTTTTTTTTTTTTAAGCTCATCGGCTATCGTTAGTGTTAATGTATTTTATGTGTGACCCAAGAAAATTCTTCTTCCAATGTGGCTCAGGGAAGCCAAAAGATTGGACACCTCTGTTTACAGCCTAGGAACCATACCCATGGCTCTTTAGAGACTTAGAAATAAGTGGCCTAGATTAACAAATAAAGCATCTTAAAAGCAAGTTACAAAGAAGGGTTGTGGGGCTGTTATAACATACCCCCTAAAACTTCTAAGAACAAAGAAAGAAATGCCAAAAAGCCCAATAGAAGCAACAATATAAATAACAAAATAACATTCTAGAGGAAATCAACCCACGACTACAGGGTTTTCTGCAAGCTTCACATATTTTGTGTGTTTTTAAGTGAGAAGGAGAGCTGGGTTAGTGAACAGACCTAAGGAGTCTTGGGTCTACTTATTGCCAATACAACCAGCAGGTAAGAGCTCCCTGGTGTTACACCTCAGTGATGGAGATCTAATCAACTCTTTATTTCTCCTAACCCAAAAGTGCTTTTGTAAATGCACATGGATTAGCATTAAGGAGCTAATTATTTTGTAAGCTGAGATCACTTTTCCAAAGAGACAAACTCTCCCAGGATCTAGAGCAACAGCCTCTTTTATAGTTGTTCCTGGAAATGGAGACATTGACTTGGCAGTTGCATCAGCAAATTGAGCATGCGTTCTCCTGTGGGAGCATTGCAAGTTAGGAAATGTGGGTCTTGTATGTGGCCGCAGACAGAGAAGACATGTAGACTGAATGGCTTTCAAGCCAAAAATGCAGAATTGGCAATATCTAGAATTGCTCACTCCTTGTCTCCTAGGCGATGTTTTCTTCCAGCTCCATTTGTTAGAAACTGTGTAGTACCCACAGGACATAGAAAGTATTGTTGTCATTTAAGAGAATCAGCATTTTTGAAACAGGAAAGACTCGCTTGTCCCCCTCTCAGGGCATGCAATGGGCGTGTGGCTCCCTTCTTCAGTGCCTGCTGCTCAAACCTCTAGGGGAGCATACAGATGGGCAGGCTGTGGGGCTCCAATCCCACGGCAGTGTCTGGGGTGAGTGTTCACAGGTGAAGCCCCAGTGGGCGGGCGTTACAGCGTGCTCTTTTAGTTTGTTATCTATAGGTGGCTTGTATTAACCAGCTCAGTTAGACCCTCTGCCTTGTCACAAGGACAGAGGGTTTTCTGTATCCCGGGTTCTTGCCCTGGTGTACTGGAAGAATCGGGATCACATGTGGGCTTAGAGAATTAGTGCAAAGTTTTATTGAGTGGAAGTAGCTCTTCGCCAGTGGGGGAGCCAGAAGGGAAATGGTTTTCCCCTGGATTTGAGCCACTCGGTGGCCCTGGCTCTCCTCGGACTGCCCTGGCCAAACTCTTCCTCATCCTGCCAGCTGATGGCCTGTCGGCGGGCCAGCCTCTGTCAGTGTGCCCTTCTGCTCACCAGCTCCTCTCGACGTCCTCTCAATGACCAGCCACTTGTGCCTTCTTCCATGGATGTGCTCCTCTGGACGTCTGGCCTCCTGGGTGTCTGCTCGCTAGGGTCTCATGTTTTTACAGGCACAAGATGAGGATGTGGCCCGCCAGGGTGGTCTTGGGAAATGCAACATTTGGGCAGGAAATTCCTGTCCTCACCTAGGCCCATGGGGTGGAACCCTAGCCAGGGACCCACCTTTCTCTACCCAGCACTTCCCTTCTTTCCCCCTTCCGTATGAGTTAAAGGGACCACGCTCTTCTCTTCCCAGTACTCTCACATCATTTTGACTGGCAATTTCTGCTCTGCCACTCTACTGCAAGAGACAAGGTAAAACTCACAGTACCAGTTGCTCACAGTCTGAGATGAGCAACTTCCTAGGCAGGGCTTTCCAAATGTGGTGAAAACAGACATTGAAGAGGGCACCTGTTTTTAAGCCTCTGTCATTTCACATACTCTTTATTTACAAACTCCACTTTTTGTATGCCCATTGAAGTTTTACCTTGTTTTGTGAAAGAAATTATTTTGTCTAATGAGGTTAAAAAAAATCCATCGTCTGCAATCCATCATAGGCTTCTAAAATTTCTCTCCTAATTCAAAAAATATTCATTGACTACTTGCTACGCTCCAGGCATAGTTTCAGAAGCTGAGGAATCATTCATGAACAAAATTAACCAAATCTCTGCCTTCAGGGAGTTTCCAGGCAAGGACAAATTATAGAACAAATAAATTATTAAATTATTTGATGTATTAGAAGATGATAAACATTATGGGTATAACTGAATCCTAAAAGCAGGTTAGAGAGTTGAGGAAGGGGAGGGTTTCATTTCTAACGGTGTGAACAAGACAGCTTCACTATAATGGTGACACCTGAAGGAGGAGAGGGAATGAGACATGTGACTACCTGGGGAAGGTGGGGTGCGGGGGCAGGGCGGGAAATGATCTAAGCAGAGGCAAAAGCACAAGCAAGCACCCTGAGAAGAGTTCATGCCTGCAGAACAATGCATGAGGGGGAGAGGCATAAGGGGTCACATTGAACTTGGTAGCTCATTGTGAAGGTTTTGACTTCTTTTTAATTGAAGTAGGATGGGGCTCCTTGGAGAGTTTTAATCAGAAGAGTAACATGATCTGACTTAATATTTTTAAAGGGCTGCTGGCTCTAATGTTAAGGCTAGACTCTAAGACGATAGAGGTGAAAACATGATTTTGTATTTTTCTGGCAATTAAGATAAAATACATTAGGTCAAATCAATTGGGTGGGCAGGAATGCAAGGTTTCATCTATATAATCTGTCCTCAAATGCTTGCCTTGACTTCCCAGATGCAAATATTTTTATAAAGTCACCCTTCCCTCTGAAATTTCCCAGAGTTTGAACCTGGATCATTCTTCATCAGAATAGTTGTACTTTTTATTGCTCGTGAAAAATGAAAAGAGCCTATAACCTTAAGGCTTTTTTCTTAATGCAGAAAAGTAGAAGTTTAACTAGTTTCTCTAAATGCCTAAGAATATAAGAAGCATTTTGAGACAGCTAATGACCTTTATAATATAAGATATCTTAAGTGTTCTCAGCATAGATATTCCTAAGAACCCAATTTACTAACAAATACAGCAGTGGCCATAATCCTATAAACGGGAATAGTGGTAGGGAACCTAGTGGTCACTATCCCGTTTTACAGATGGAGAAACAGCCCAAGCTCACACAACTAAGAAGTGGCAGGGATGAACTTCAACTCTGTCTAGCTAAAAGCCTTTCACCAATGGTTTCTGGCTACAGTATTCAGTGGCTTCCTTTATAGGAAGCTTATTTTAAAGCATGTCAAGAATCTAAATTACCTTCTTATTCCACATTCTACACTTTCTTAGGAAACAAACTTTTATTTCCCCCTTTAAATAAAAAAAGCAAAACAAAAAGATAAGGGGTATCATTGGCCATCACTAGGGGAGAGAAATTGGAGATAGAAAGGCTAAAATGAACCAAGCTGAGAGGCCTGAAAACAAATGCCTGTCCCATGGTCCCCTCTTAAATTGTCTAGTCACAGCACAGGCACAGGCACCGCATGCCAAGTGACATTACCCAAAGATGAACCAGACCTGAGAAGGCAGCTGACTTTGCCTTCCCCAGTGCTAACACTTGTTAAAGGAATTTACTAAGTCTCAGAAGGCATGAACTGAAATAATCTCCTTCATCCTGAACTGAAAGAAGTGCTAAAAACCAAGAGACAGCCAGTGGCCTGGGTAGGGAGCAGTTGGCTTTCAGAAAATAAATCAAACATGTACAGACAACTCAAACTACCAACAATTCCCCTCTGAAGATGCAGGTGTCCTTCTGAGTAAAGTCCATCAAACCTGACCTTTAAAAAAACAGAATGATTGGATAATTATCATCAATTATTTTTTAAATCAATCTGTCAGAATTGGAATAGAACAACCTTAAGGGTATTCTAAAAACTGAATTTCAATAGAAAATAGCAATTATTTCAGAATGATGCCAGGAGTCATGGTGGCTCTTGCAGTACCTGTTGCAACCTTGTGTGGGAATCATTCCTAAGCCTGACTATCCCGCCTGGGACACACAGAATGCAAGACCAGGCAGGCAGCTGCTGATTTGAAACCAGTCACTTGAGGAAATCAAAGAAAGCTGGAAAGTTGTCGGGAGCTAGTTTTGCTGGAGAACTCTCAGAAAGAGGACTGCCCTGGGATTTGTTTGAGAAGTAACCAGTCACCCGGGGCAGGGGGAGAAGAGGCACATGACCTGAAAATAAAGCTTTGAGGCTCTGAGGAACAGTTTCAGGTGCTGCAGAAGGGAGCAGCGGGCTCTAGGGGAACCAAAGGGTTGAGACGGAACCTCCTCTTCCTGCTACCGCCACAAAGACTCACCTTCAAGGGAGAGTTTTGCGCTGCCTGATTACTCTAAGTAGGAATTACTCTAAGTAGGAAAAAGTGTGTTTATTCTCTGAAAAAAGAAAATTCAGAATATTGATTGCTCAGTTTGCTGTCTCTCAGGCTGTCATCTATATGCACAAAGTGTTTTGACTTTACAGTTAAAAGAAAATCCCAAGGGTAAAACAGTTTTACTTTTTTAAGACATGTGTTTTCTATTTTTTCTCTTTTCTTGTGTTAAAGTTGGAAATGAGTTACCAAAAAAAAAAAAAAATTGTACTTGTTTATTTCCAGATGGAGTGGATTAAAGAGAGAAAGGGAGGCGCTCATCAGGATTGATATGGGGACACTGGGTAGCCTCCGGACACGTCCAGAAGAAGGGATTATCAAGAGAGACTATATTAAAATATTTTAAAACATTTTTTTTCTTTTTGAGACGGAGTCTCACTCTGTCGCCCAGGCTGGAGTACAGTGGTGCAATCTTGGCTCACTACAAGCTCTGCCTCCCGGGTTCATGCCATTCTCCTGCCTCAGCCTCCCGAGTAGCTAGGACTATAGGTGCCCGCCACCTCGCCCGGCTAGTTTTTTGTATTTTTAGTAGAGACGGGGTTTCAACTGTGTTAGCCAGGATGGTCTCGATCTCCTGACCTCGTGATCAGGCCGCCTCAGCCTCCCAAAGTGCTGGAATTACAGGCGTGAGCCACCGCGCCTGGCCCTTAAAGACATTTTCTTAAACACCACAGGGGAAGGGGATGAGGTTACTTCCAAACAACTGTGTATTCCAGCGTTGTCAAATAAGCCTTCTTTTTATTTCATTCAACTCAGGTGATTCTTTCTGTATTCATGTATAATAATATATTTTATGTATACATAGGCAAATTTAGAAAACAGAATTTTTCAGGCTTAAATGTTTTAGCACAAATAACTTTTGAGACAACAAAGATACATTTTTGTTTTGAAAGACAATTCCTTATCAAATTAGCAAATATAAAATAACATCTTATATTAAATATTATATATATTATATTAAATAACATGTTAACAATAACATCTACTACTGATGATGCTACACAGCACTGTCATTTTTATTGATAATCATGTAAATTGGTAGAACCCGTCAGAAAAGCACTTTTGTGAAGTACATCAACAGACATAAAAATACGCATCTCTTTTGTCTTGGCAATGTTACACAAGGAATTTATCCTATGAAAATAACTTTAAGCATACAATTATAGAGCATTATTTAAAACTGTGTTTATAGCAGGACTTTTAAAAATAGTAAATAAATGCAAAAATAAAATCTAACTCTGAGGGAATTGTTAAGTACTTCTACTTGTTACCATAATGCTCATCAATCTTACGTGAAATACCTTTGATATGATGTTGAGTGATTTATTTTAAAGCTCACTTCTGATTTGACATTTTAAAGCTCACTTCTGATTTGACTTTTGATCCTGGCAATATGATTCATCAGACTTCCTCGATAAACCATTCAATGATCACTGAAAACAATAAAAAGTCTAACTATTCTTTTTTAATTGTAATGGTTCTCCAGATACCAAAAACAAGTAACAGAGGCAATTGCTGCTAAGTAAGCCAGCATGCAGCCTAGCATTTACTCTGACTGCATCTGCCAAATCCTGGTGACGTTGAGCTTCTGATTTAAAAGCTGCCCAGGGTCACACGGTATCAGAGACAGGAGGTACAGCCTATGACCCACCTAAGGAGGAGAATCTAATGGTAAATTTCTACATTAAGCTGTAATCCCAAAGGTCTACACTCTTATCTCAGTGTAAGGGTAAATGAGAAATAGACTCATTCTCCAGAAAAGTAAACAGCAAGATGACAATAAATAAATCTCCCTTCAAAATATATAACCACAAGCCAGTTTTCACACAGGTTTATGATCAGAAGTAATTTGAGTTATGAATTAGCAATACACCAGTCAACATCAGAAGCAAAGACAAACTCTTCTCTGAAGAGACCCAATCTCAAACCAATTCTTAGACAATTTCTACAAATAAAGATCCAAGGAATATGCACTTACAGCAAAATATCACAAAACATCATGAGGAACTTCCAACCAGAAACAACTAACTTCAGACTCAATCTCACAAGGAATTAAGATATTATCAAACAAAATACACAAAAGGAATGCTTAACATATCCAAAGAAAAAAAGAAGCTTAAAAATATAAGAAAGAAAAAAACAATACAAGTCATCTAAACAGATGTGAATCCAACCAAATTGAGATTTCCAGAAATAAAAATGTAATCACTAAAATAAAAACTCCAGCAGATGAGATAACTGATTAGATGTGACTAAGGAAAAAAATCAGTGAAATAGAATACAGACCTGAATGAATTATGCAAAATGCAATAGAGTAATAAAAGCAGAAAATGTGGAAAGGGATTAAGAGACACTGAAGACAGAGTGAGAATTTCTAACGTATGTCTAATTAAAGTTTCAGAAGGAAATAATAAAGAGAATTTGGAACAAGAAATAGTTTCAGAAATAATGACCGAAAGTTCTCATATCTTTTAAATAAACAGTGATCCTCACCTTTGGGAAGTTCAAAAAATCCCAGGCAAGATAAATAAAAAGAATTCCTTTCCTAGATATAAATCATAGTGAAACTGCAAAACTTCAAAGGCAAAGAGAAGATCTGCAAAGCAGCTAGAAAGTAAAGACATTTCTACAAAGGCACTGTAAATAGCCTTATTGTGTGATTTTTCTATATAAATAATAAACACCAGAAGACAAATGGCATCTTTAAAGTGCTGAGGGAAAATAATTCTTAACCAACAATAAAATATGTCTTTAAATTATCTTTCAGGAATAGGAAGTAAAAATAATATACTCAGCTTAACAGAAAGTAACAGAATTGACTACCAACAGGTTTTATTAAACATAATTCTCAAAAGTGAGCTTCTTATTGAAGTTATATCAAATGAAAAGTCTCCAATACAGAAAGAAATAGTAGGCAAAGATTTCTGTAAGTATGTAGGTAAATCAGAACAAATATTGATTGTATAAAATGACATCTCCTTTTCAAATTAAAGAAAAATTAAACCGACTACCAAAAACCATAGCATAAAATTTTGGAGAAGATCGATTCGATCTGAAGCTTTCTAATGTCTTCTTATTGAGGAAAGCGTTAAAAATACTCATTAGCCTTAGATTTTTTTTTTAAGTATCCATGTTAAAATATCTGGGGTGGATTGTGGAAAAAGATGGCCAACTGGATGCAACCGGGGAAACATCTGACACGGAGGGACTGAGATGTCAGAAAGACTGGTACACTCTGAGCAGATCTTTGGAAGGAAGGAGGGAGGATACAGACATTGGGCTGAAGGGAGAGAAAGCTGGGAGCCCTGCATAGGGTACTGTGCACTGGGGCTCATTCCTGGACCCTAATGACGCCT
Organism: Piliocolobus tephrosceles; assembly: GCF_002776525.5. Lineage (NCBI taxonomy): Eukaryota > Metazoa > Chordata > Mammalia > Primates > Cercopithecidae > Piliocolobus > Piliocolobus tephrosceles. The sequence continues at coordinate 81,349,396 of NC_045439.1, forward strand.
GGGGAAGGAGTGACTTGAACAATCAAGGAGTGACCTACCCTCACATGAATCTCTGGAATCCTAGGACAATTGAGCTGGCAGGGAGAGCTGCTGAGAGAGGTGGTAAGGTCAGGACTCCAGGTGTGCAGAGCCCGGAGGGTGTGGTGCAGGAATGTCTGTAGAGGAGCACAGCCAGTGATGCACATTCCCCAAAGCTTGCCATGTTCCCGTAGGAGACTCACCTTGGGGGCACTGTTGAACCTGAACAGAGCAGGGCGGTCTTACTTATGAGATGGGACCAGACTGATCTGAGTGACCTCCTGTCTGCTGGATTCTTCCAGGGACTCAGGCTGTCCAAGCCTTGTTGCAGCGCAGCCTTGGATACCCAACCAGGATGCCTCCTGAGGTCACGCATGGTAAGTGCTTCGCCAGTATACTGTGGCTGACCATCAGAAAGTTCCAGCAGAGTGGTCCCTACTGATGCATACCAACCCACCCACACCCTCCTTCTTCCCATTGCAACCTCCCCCATACTGCTTTGCTGGCATGCATTTGCCCATAGATACTCCCCCACTGCTGTGCTGGGTGTGCACACAGGAAGGAGGACCTTGCCTCCCCTCCCAAGCCAGCGTGCATGTGCATGTGCACCCTACCATGCCACCGCTGCAGGCATGAGCTCTCCTTTCCCCTGCTGGGCCCCTATTACTGGCACAGACATGTACATGGATACCAGTGGCCTCATCCCCTGACCTGCACCGCCACCACAAATGTGAGCATGAAGGCTGGTAGCCCTACATCTGCCAGCACCCCACCATCACACTAACACTGCCACTGGTGCAAACATGCACACAAAAGCCAGTAGCCTCACCACTCACCCAACCTTGACCCCTCCAGCACCAGGTTCCTAATCTCAAGCCAACAAAGATAGAGGCCCAGTACTAGCCACTCAGAGTTAGAGAATGTAGCCCAAGAGGGCTGAGCTGAGCCTTGGCCCCCTAAAATAGTCTAGAAATGAAGCCACTCAACTGAACCCACCTTATACCACAATCAAACCTTGACGATATCAAATAAGATAAAAGAAAAAACAAAAATCCATCCAAAGGACAGCAATTTCAAAGACTGCAGGAACATCATCCCACAAAGATAAGAAATAAATAGTGCAATAACTCTGGAAACTCTGGAAGTCATAGTGGCTACTTACCTCCAAACGCCTGCACTAGTTCCATAGCAATGGTTCTTAACCAGGTTGAAGCATCTGAAAAGACAGAAATAGAATTTAAAACACGGTCAGGAATGAAGATCATAAAGACTCAGGAGAAAGTCAAACCAATCCAATGATTCTAATGAATACAATAAGAGTATACAGGAGATGAAAGATGAAATGGCCATTTTAAGAAAGAACTAACTGATCTGATAGACCTGAAAAAACTGCAAGAATTTCAGAATACAATTGCAAGTATTAATAGCAGAATCAACCAGTCTGAGGAAAGAATCTCAGAGCTCGATAACTGGTTGTCTGAAATAAGTCTATCAGATAAAAATTAAAAAAAAAAAAGTTTAATGAAGAATGAGCAAAACCTCCAAGAAATATGGACTTCACGTTACGTAAAGAGATGAAATATATGACTCATTGGCATCTTTAAAAGAGAGGAAGAGAAAGCAAGCAACTTGGAAAACATATTTCAGGATATCATCTATGAAAATTTCCTGCACCTCCCTAGAGAAGCCAACATTGAAATTCAGGAAATGCAGAGAACTCCTGTGAGATACTACAAAAGATAAGCACCCCCAAGAAACACAGTCATCAGATTCTCCAAGGTCAAAATGAAAGAAAACATGTTAAAGGCAGCTAGAGAAAAGGAACAGGTAACCTACAAAGGGAACTCCATCAGGCTACCAGTGGAACTTGCAACAGAAATCCTACAAACCAGAAGAGACTGGGTGCCTATATTCAGCATTTTAAAACAAAAGAAATTCCAAGTAAGAATTTCATCCATATCAAACTAAGCTTTGTAAGCAAAAGATAAATAAGATCCGGCCGGGCGCGGTGGCTCAAGCCTGTAATCCCAGCACTTTGGGAGGCTGAGACAGGCGGATCACATGGTCAGAAGATCGAGACCATCCTGGCTAATCCGGTGAAACCCCATTTCTACTACAAAATACAAAAAACTAGCCGAGCGAGGTGGCAGGCCCCTGTAGTCCCAGCTACTTGGGAGGCTGAGGCATGAGAATAGCGTAAACCCGGGAGGCGGAGCTTGCAGTGAGCTGAGATCCGGCCACCGCACTCCAGCCTGGGCGACAGAGTGAGACTCCATCTCAAAAAAAAAAAAAAAAAAAAAGATAAATAAGATCCTTTTCAGACAAGCAAATGCTAAGGGAATTCATTACCATATCAGACCTATCTTACAAAAGGTCCTGTAGGAAATGCTAAATGTGGAAAGGAATGACTGTTACTAGCCACTAAAAAAATCACAACTAAGTACATAGATCATCAACACAATAAAGCAACCACACAAACAAGTCTGTAAAATAACCAGCTAATAGCATGATGACAGGATCAAATTTGCACATAACAATATTAAGCTTGCATGTCAACAAGCTAAATGCCCAATTAAAAGGCACAGAGTGGCAAGTTGGATAAAGAAGCACAACCAAATAGTATGCTGTCTTGAAGAGATCCATCTCATATGCAATGACACTCATAGGCTCAAAGTAAAGAGATAGAGAACAATCTACCAAACAAATGGAAAACAGAAAAAACCAAGGGTTGCTATTCTAATTTTAGATATAACAGAGTTTAAACAATGTTCAAAAAGGACAAAGAATAGCAATATATAATGGTAAAGGGTTCAATTCAACAAGAAGACCTAACTATCCTAAATGTATATGCACTCAAAACAGGAGCACCCATATTCATGAAGCAAGTTCCTAGAGACCTATGAAAAAACTTGAGTAACCACACAATAACAGTGGGAGACTTCAACATCCCTCTGACAGTGTTAGACAGATTATCAAAGCAAAAAGCTAACAAAGATATTCAGGACCTGAACTTGACACTTGACCAAATGGACCTAAAGACATTTACAAAAACTCTTCACCCAAAATCAACAGCATGTACACTATTCTCATCTGCGCATGGCACACCCTCTAAAATTGACCACATAATCATCCATAAAACAATCCTAATAATCCTCAGTAAATTAAAAAAAAATCATAGCAAGCACACATTTGGACCACAGAACACTAAAAATAGACATCAATACTAAAAAAAAAAAAAAAAAAAAAAAAACTCAAAACCATACAATTACATAGAAATTAAACAACCTGCTCCTGAATAACTCTTGGGTAAACTTTTATTGTTTCATTGTTAAGGCAAAAATGAAGTAATTCTTTGAAACTTAAGAGCACAAAGATACAACATACCAGAATCTTTGGGACACAGCTAAAGCAGTGTTAAGAGGGAAGTTTAGAATGCTACATGCCCACATCAGTTAGATCTCAGATTAATAACGTAACATCACACCTAGGGGAACTGAGAAACAGAAGCAAACAACTCCAAAAGGTAGGAGAAGACAGGAAATAATCAAAATCAGTAAAATTGAAGAAAATTGAGACACGAAAAAAAAATTTTTAAAAAATCAACAAATCCAGGGGTTGGTTTCTTTTGAAAGACTACTACTAGACCACTAGCTAGACTGATACAGAAAAACAGAGGGAAGATCAAAATAAACACCATCAGAAAAGACAAAGGAGACATTACTACTGCCCCACGGAAGCAAACAGACAAAAAAACCCACAGAGACTACTATAATTACTTCTATAAACACAAGCTAGAAAACTTGGAAGAAATGATAAATTCCTGGACTCATATAACCTAAGATTCAATCAGGAAGCAATTGAATCCCTGAACAGATCAATAATAAGTTCCCAAAATTGAATCGGTAATAAAAATTCTACCATCCAGAAAAAAATGCTAGGGCCAGAAGGATTCAAAGTCAAATTTTACCAAATGTGAGGAGCTGGTACCATTCCTACTGAAAATGTCACGCGCATCCCTGTGAAGAGGCCACCAAACAGGCTTTGTGCGAGCAATAAAGCTTTTTAATCACCTGGGTGCAGGTGGGCTGAGTCTGAAAAGAGTCAGCAAAGGGAGATAAGGGTGGGGCCGTTTTACAGGATTTGAGTAGATAAAGGAAAATTACAGTCAAAAGGGGGTTGTTCTCTGGCGGGCAGGAGTGGGGGTCACAAGGTGCTCAGTGGGGGAGCTTTTTGAGCCAGGATGAGCCAGGAAAAGGAATTTCACAAGATAATATCATCGCTTAAGGCAAGAACTGGCCATTTTCACTTCTTGTGTGGTGGAATGTCATCAGTTAAGGCGAGGCAGGGCATTTGCACTTCTTTTGTGATTCTTCAGTTACTTCAGGCCATCTGGGCGTATATGTGCAAGTCACAGGGGATGTGATGGCTTGGCTTGGGCTCAGAGGCCTGACAGCAACTATTCAAAACAAAAATTCAGAAGGAGAGACTCCTCCCTAACTCATTCATTGAGACCAGCATCACCCTGATACCAAAACCTGGCAGAGACATACATAAAAAAGAAAAATTTAGGCCAATATCCTTGATGAACATAGATGCAGAAATCCTCAACAAATACTAGCAAACTGAATCCAGCAACACGTCAAAAAGCTGATCTGCCATGTTCAAGTAGGCTTTATTACTGGGATGCAAAGTTGGTTCAACATATGCAAATCAGTAAGTGTGATTCATTGTACAAACAAAACTAAAATTAAAAACCACATGATCATCTCAATAAAGGCAGAAAAAACTTTCAATAAAATTCAACATTGCTTCATGTTAAAAACCTTCAACAAACTAAACATGAAAGAACCTATTTCAAAATAATAAGAGCCATTTATGAAAAACCCACAGTTAACATCATACTGAATGGGCAAAAGCTGGAAGCATTTCTCTTGAAAACCAGAATAGGACAAGGATGCCCTCTTTTACCACTACTATTCAGCAAAGTACTGAAAAAGTCCTGGTCAGAGCAATCAGGCAAGAGCAAGATGAAGGGGTGGCCTGCCTTTCCACACCTGTGGGTGATTCTCCTTAGGAGGAACGAGAGACTTGAGAAAAGAAATGAGACACAGAGACAAAGTATAGAGAAAGAAAAAGTGGGCCCAGGGGACCGGCGCTCAGCATACAGAGGACCCGCGAGGGCACCAGTCTCTGAGTTCCCTCAGTATTTATTGATCATTATCTTTACCATCTTAGAAAAAGAGAAGTGGCAGGATAATAGGATCATCTTAGGGAGAAGGTCAGCAGTAAGACATATGAATAAAGATCTCTGTGACATGAGTAAGTTTAAAGAAAAGTGCTGTGCCTTGATATGCATATGCAAACATCTTCGTAAACCTTTTTAGTGCATAAAGAGCAGCATTGCCACTAGCAAGTCCCACCTTCAGCCCTAAGGCGGTTTTCTCCTTTCTCAGTAAACAGAATATACAATCGGGTTTTACACCGAGATGTTCCATTGCCCAGGGACAGGCTGGAGACAGATGATTCCTCTTGTACTAGTCCTCCTCAGCACAGACCCTTCACGGGTGTCAGGCTGGGGGACGATCAGGTCTTTCCCTTCCCACGAGACTATATTTCAGACTATCACATGGGGAGAAACCTTGAACAATACCTAGCTTTCCTAGGCAGAGGTCCCTGTGACCTTTGGCAGTGTACATGTCCCTGGGTACTTGAGATTAAGAGAATGGTGATGACTCTTCACAAGCATACTGCCTTCAGGCACTTGTTTAACAAAGCACACCCTGCACAGCCCCAAATCCGTTAAACCTTGAGTCACCACAGCACATGTCTCTTGCAAGGACAAGGTTGGGGGTAGACTCACAGATTAACAGCATCTCAAATACAGAACAAAATGGAGTCTCTTATGTCTACTACTTTCTATATAGGCACAGTAACAGTCTGATCTCTCTTTCTTTTCCCCACAAAAGAAATAAAAGGCATCCAAATAGGAAGAGAGGAAGTTAAACTATCTCTCTTCACAGATGATGATATGATTCTATGCCTAGAAAATCGCGTAGTCTCTACCTAAAAGCTCCTTGATCTGATACACAACCGCAGCAGTTTGAAGATACAAAGTCAATATACAAAAATCGGTGGCATTCCTATACACCAACAACATCCATGCTGAGAGTCAAACACACAATCTCATTCACAATAACCACAGAAAAGAATAAAATACCTAGGAATGCAGATAACCAGGGAGGTAATAGATCTTTACAATGAGAATTACACAACACTGCTCACAGAAACCAGAGATGACACAAACAAATGGAAAAGCATTGCAGGCTCATGGATAGGAAGAATCAAGTTTGTTAAAATGGCTATACTTCCCAAAGCAATGTACAGATTCTATCAAACGGCCAGTGACATTCTTCACAGAATTAGGAAAAACTATGTAAAAATTCATACAGAACCAAAAGAGCCTGAATAGCTAGAGGCATCACATTACCTGACTTCAAACTATACTCCAAGGCTACAGTAACCAAAACAGCATAATACTGGTACAAAAACAGAAACACAGACCAATGGAACAAAATGGAGAGCCCAGATATAATGCTGCATGTCTACAACCATGTGATCTTGAACAAAGTCAACAAAAGCAAACAATGGGGGAAAGGACTCCCCATTCAATGAATGATGTTGGGATAACTGGCTAACCATATGCAGAAGACTGAAACTGGACTCTTTCCTTTCACCATATATAAAAATATATGCAAGATGGATTAATGACTTAAATGAAAAAGCTAAAACTATTATAAAAAGCCCTGGAAGATAACTTAGGAAATACCTTTCTGGACATAGGTGCCAAAAGCAATTGTAGCAAAAACAAAAATTGACGAGTGAAATCTAACCAAGGAGCTTCTGCACAGCAAAATAAACTATCAACAGAGTAAACAGACAACCCACAGAACGGAAGAAAATTTTTGAAAAGTATGCATCTGACAATGATCTAATATCCAGAACCTATCTAAAAATTAAACAAATTAACAAGCAAAAACAATCCCATTTAAAAATGGGCAAAGGACATGAAGACCCTTTCTAAGACATATACGTGGCCAACAAGCATATGGCAAAAACACTCAACATCACGAATCATTAGAGAAATGCAAATCTAAACCACAGTCATTATTAAAAAGCCCCAAAATAACATATGCTGGTGAGGTTGCAAAGAAAAAGGGAACGCATACACACTGTCAGTGGGGCTGTAAATTAGTTTAACCATTGTGGAAAGCAGTTTGTTTATTTCTCAAAGAACTCAGAATTACCATTCAACCCACCAATCCCATTATTGGATATACACCCAAAGGAATATAAATTATTCCACCATAAGGATACATGCACTTGTATGTTCATTACAGTACTATTCACAAAAGCAAAAACACAGAGTCAATCTAAATGCTCATCAACATAGACTAGGTAAATATGGTACATATACATCATGGAATACTACACAGCTATAAAACAGAATGAGATCATGTCCTTTGCAGCAACATGGATGGAACTGGAGGCCACTGTCCTAAGTGAACGAACCCATCAACAGAAAACCTAACACTGCATGTTCACCCTTGCAAGTGGGAACTAAATATTGAGTACATACGGACCCCAAAAAGGGAACAGATACTAGGGCCTACTTGACAGTAGAGCACCGGAGGAGGGTGAGATCCTACAGTATCTCCTAGTCAGGATGGTAGGTATATATTCTTTGAGTTATTACTATCCTTTAAAACCTTCAAAAAAAAAAAACCATAAATAAGTATTTAATACTTAATTAAAATAAGAAAGTATAGTTTAACCCTTGTTTGCCCTGAGAACACTTGCCGGTGATACTTGCAGCTGCAGCATTTACCCCAAGATAATTTTGCCACAAAATATCTCACTTTTATGATTACTTTTGCATCATTCTAGTACATCAGCTTTGGAAACAAAAGACATCATTCTATTTACAGCATTTGGTTTGTAGTAGTGGTATTTCCACTTACAAAATATAGTAATTTTCGATCGCTGAAAATGTCAAATCTTAGAAACGTAGCATTCCTACACGTGATGTTAACATTGTCCTCGAACAGTTGGCCAAAGATTCATGTGATGAATCCGATTTTTCCGAAATAGATGATTCTGATGATTCAGACAATTCTAAGGCTAGTTCTGTTTAGAAATAACTCCCATAACAGTTTTTGTCTTTTATTTTCACATTGAAAATCAGTTAGACTTGCTTCAGCCTCGAAGAGCGTGTTTATGTAAAAATGAATGAGCTCTGGCAGTGAGCTGCACTTATTTTTTTCTAAACAGGAAAAGGGTTAAAGCCTGCATAGAAAATTTTATGTACAATAGAAATACAATTACATAACCCAAATAGATAAAGAAGAAAGACTAAAGAAATTTGCCAAAATGCCCAAAAGAAAAAAAAAAAATCAATTAAGGGGTAAGCCCAAATGGGAATTTTCCCTTGATCTATTTTTCCTGTGTTTCACAAATTTTACATAATACATTAATTTTATGACAAAGTAAAATATTGCTTTAGTTCATTCTATAGTTATATTACATGATGTCACTAAATCTGACTTTAAAAAAAAAAAAAAAGCATTTATTTTCTAGCCACCATAAAATGTTTAGAAGAATAAGAAATTTCTTTATTAGTAGCACCTCTGAGTAGCCCTTCTGAGGATCAAGGATGTTACATGCTCCTTTCCCGTAACTAAAGGGTAAATAACTCTACTAGCATCTCATGAAATGTTGCTCTTGAAAGTTCTTTCTCCTTGTGGTCCACAACAAACCACTTATCTTGGCAAGTCTGGCAGTTCATCTTTTGTAGTACCTCCTGCCTCCATTCCTCCTTCCCATCCTTAATGAATTCTACCCCTAGTGACCAGGTTGCTCTCCCTATCCACCTGCCTGAAATCATGCTATATTCCTTAATGCACATGCTTCCTAACTCTAAAAACAGCTTGGCTTATTCACTTATTCCAAATACATGCACAGTACCTCTCCACCACCCCAAGGGCTGTGCCATGCTTTTTCCTCTCCACACATCTGTCCTTCCAGGATTGACTCAAACTTCACCTTCTCCGTAAATTCTTAGACCAACCCAGACTCCACTGGATTTTCCTTTCTTGCAACTTCCATTTTTAGCCTTTATCTTTTGGTGTTTTGTATTAAGATTACCAATATTTGTTCTAACCTGTTTTTTAACATACCTTTTGTACTTAATTTTGGCTCTTCAAGGTCTAAGCATTCAATGCCATCCATCTATTCATAATTCTCAGCCTAGCTAACCTATCAGTGCCCATCTTTCATACTTTAGCATGGTATTTCTACACTTATCAGAAGTTTTGAGATGCTGAGGTTTTCTCTATGATGTAGTTCAACTCCAGGTTAACCTTCATGAATCAGTTGCAAACTCTTTACACTGAAGACAAGTATAGGGGACATATCTTTAACTCATGTAGGGAGTGAGGACCGCAAGAGAACATCCCCAAAAATGATACTACAGAAAAAAAAAAAAAAAATGTAGGAGAATAAGGATTTGATTTCAGGATGAAGATGTATTCCCTCATTCAGATTCCCACAAAACATATCTACTCACTTAAGTAACTACTCCTCTTGGCGAAAAAAAAAGAAAGAAAGAAAGAAAGAAAAAGGAAGTAAAAAAGGAAAGCAGCAAAGGGAGGAAGGGAGGGAGGAAGTGATGGAGGAAGGGAGGGTAACTTCCCCCATTAAAGTCAGCCCTGAGAAGTTGGCTCTTTGGCCTAGTTGATAGCAGAAATTGGCTCGAAGGCCCGTGGAAGAACAAATTTAGTACATCTCTTTAATCCCTTAATTGTTGTCAAATTTCTGAAACAAAAATACTTTCCAGAAATCTAGCTAGCTCAATTTGGAGTTCACTTATAGCTAAGCAGACTGAAAGTATTTGCTTGACCGTGGCTTAAACTACCGATCTTTCACCAGACACTGGACTTTAGTGGTAGCCAGCTAACCAAACTCTAAATGTCTATCATCTGAAGCAAGACAAATCAATGAATTTCCATAAAATCTCTTTAGGCAACCAGATAAACATTTTAATTCAATGATTAAATGGAACAGTTGGTTATAGAATAACCTGTTTGGGGCGAAAGCCAGTGGTTCTCAAGAATATTGTACTCTGACCTATTTAATGCCAGCTTCATATACAGCTGCACACCAAGGGAATGCATAGATCATTAGAGGAAAAAAATGAATAAATTCCTCTCTTTTCAACTCATCAAAGAACAAGTAAGAGTAGCTATGAGGGGCGGAGTCTTTTACCATTCTCTTTCAAATAATCAATGGCATAAATGCAGCTGCTGTTCCTGGATGACCCTAGTCGGAAGCATCTCAGTCACTGCCTTTTACTGCTCCATCACCTGAAAAGGGTGGAGCTGAGAAGTCATTAGCTCTCATGCATCTGAAACCATCTGGAGTTGTCAAGCCAGCAGCTCTCCATCACAGCTCTACAGTAAGGACACAGCTATCTTTGTCCATTAGAGATCATTTTAGTTCTTGTCTGTAGTTCAGAATAACTGAACTATAAGATAAAATGTTATTTTATCTTGATATAATATATAACTTTGTCAAATTGTTCTACGTAGGTAAGTTGCCTTTTAAAATAAGGAAAATCAGAAGGGAAATCTTTGTATGGACTTGCAATCTATCCAAGTCTCCTTACAGACACAAAGCCTGCCTGCTTCCTGCATATAAAGGACTGGGGCTGAGTGCTCTTCCCTCTGCTGGTTTTGTACCCAAGTCACTGCATAGGACATGGATTTTCACTGATGCTTGGAGTCAAAATGAGGGCCAGGAGGCAGTACTAGACTATGGTCAGGTATGAGAAATACCTTAGTGTCTATTTTGCATGCCCTCTACTCTTCACCAAAAGCACTGTTTATGCATTTAAGCGTGGGATTTAAAAGGCAAAGTAACAGGACTAGCTTAGTGGGAAGATAATGTCGAACTTTCTATATTCAGTCTCAAGGCACGTGTGTTTGCTAATGAGAAGTTTATTAAGTCTTTTACGTCTATTGCCCCCTTTAATCATCCTGTAAAATAGGCAGGTCATCTCCTTTTCTGTAGATGAGAAAACTAAGGTAAAGTAACTCGCTCAAAGTCAGACAAAACAGTTCCTGATAAAGGCAGATTCAATCCTAAATTTTCTGACTCTCAAACCAGTGCTTTTTGCAGTAGAGTATTCTACCCCTCTGTACCTTGCATTCTCTCAATAATGCATGCGGACCTGCCATCCATAAATTCATGCAGATACTTTTATAATTTTCAAGCTTACAACATAACCAACTCATACCAACTTGGAGTAACTAGTTCCACAAGACTAGAAAAAGGGAAAGCAAAATTTTTCTCCTTCCTTCCTCCCTCCCTCCCCTCCCTTCCTTCCTTCCCTCCTTTCCTTCTTTTATTTTATTTTAGGGGGGTGTTAATGTATTATTCAAAGGAAACCTTCCTATTTCTAGCACTTCTCCATTTCTCCATTCGAGAAAAATGTTTGTGCTCACTCACTCCACTTTTTATAATTTTTTTTTTATATACTTTAAGTTCTAGGGTACATGTGCATAACGTGCAGGTTTGTTACATATGTATACTTGTGCCATGTTGGTGTGCTGCACCCATCAACTCGTCAGCACCCATCAATTCATCATTTATATCAGGTATAACTCCCCAATGCAATCCCTCCCCCCTCTCCCCTTTTTATAAATTTTTATCACATCCCTTCTCAGCCTTTGACTTTTCACATGGTTCAAGTTTGCACTCAACCATACCTTGCCACCTCTAGTCCAGGGCAGACACAGCTTAGATTGGCAAAACCTATGTGACAGCTCATTTTCATTGACTGCCCTACCCTAAGAAACTCAGAGTTAGCTCAACACACACTGCATTTTTGTTTCCAGCTCCTTCATTTAATCCCATGCGTTATTTAGGTATATATAAGGCTTTTCTCTGTTTAAATGTAAGCCTCTTTTGGGTTAAGGTGATGTTGTATTCCTTTCTGCCTCTTCTTACAGCACCTAGTCTAGTATCTAAAAACTCAGCTGCTAAAGAGTAAATATTTATGAAATGAACAATTATCCTTTTGGTTGTACTAGGTTCTCCCATCTCTTTGGCCATTTTAACATCTTTTTTCAGAAATTCTTTGATTTCAAGGTCGGAAGCTTTAGAGAGACTTTGAGCTGTAGATTGCTGTTGTTTTGTCCACAGGTATGGGTGCTATATTCCAGCTTACTTCTAAGCCCTGACTGACAGTGTCTGACATCTTACTGGACTTTATGACCACATGGCTTAGATAGGTTCACAGTGACAGGATTAATTCCCTGGTGCATGGTTAATAGATCAGAATGTTTTGGTCCATAACATGTATCTACACAAATAAGTTTTTTGAAAGCGTTTTTTCATATTTCTCTCACAGACATTTGGATGCTATTTTTCTTCCCATTTCCATAGCCTCTGAGATGTTCCTATCAGGTATTCCAGCATCCTGCTGTTTCACTTCATCAATAAATTGAATGTCACATATAAACATACAGATCACAAGACATTCCCTTCTATAGATAATTTATCACACGCTTTACAAATAAAAAAAAAAATCCAGATTCCAGTTAACACCAGGGCTCACATTTCCTTCCTAAATAACCCATTTGCCTCTCCATTTGCCTGAGACTAAAAAAGATGGGTTGGCTCTGACCCTTCAGTAAGTTGTAACTTCTACCTATCTTCATTTAAATTACCCAAATAGAGCAGGCCTATCATTTTATCCTCACATTAAGTAAAGAGGGTTCTCATTTTGTTTATTGTCTTGAGTAAAAACAGATAGTACTATCGACCTGGATTTGTAGAAAGTTCTTCTCAAGTAACTCAAATCCAAATATTCATGATAGAAAATGTATCTGATAATTGTTAGTGCCATTTTTGACAGATGTTCAATATGTAATAATGATCTGCTGCTTTGACTAATCCAGCAAAATCAGCAGCTTTAGACAGAATCCAAAGGCCAGTTTGGGAGCACTGCCAATATTTATTCCAAGGGATTTTAACAATATAAATCTTCAAATAAAGAGTGAGAGAAACGTGAATTATCAGACTATTTTTCCAATAACTGAGCACAGCATACCTAAAAAATGAAAAAAAGCTGGACAGAAAACAAAAGCAAAACAACAAAAAAAATATGGCCAGTATAATCATCCGTAGGCTCAATATTTACCAGTTTGTGTGCCATCTGAGCGATTTCCTTTCATCAACCATGCACATGGCATTTTTATTCTCGGGGGATATTATCGCCATGACAACTTTATCAGACTAAACAGTGAAATGCAGCTCTTGGAGCGATCTCAATTTGGGCATGGTTTAGAATATTATTTATGTTATTCTTTTATCAACATCCTTGGTGTGCCCAACAGGGATGAGGACATTCTTTAAATGACTATTAAAATCACAATAAAAAATGTAGAAACTTTACAAAGAGAAAAGGAATAAGCCATTAGGCTGAAAAATGGGCAATCAAGGGAGCTATTGTGCCTGGCAGATGGAGAAGCAGCAGGTGCCGTGGTGTGACGGGACCTTGCTTCCCATCATGCACGCTCTACAATGATGCAGGCTGACAGGGAAGGGAATTAATGTGTCGGAGCAGGTACTTTCTGTCCATTAGCTGATTCCCAATACGTCCTCACAGACTGCTACCCGTGGCTCTTTGATAAAATGGCTTACAATGCACAGCTCCAAAAGTTGTATTGGGAAGGACAGCTGTGAGCAACTCTCCCTTCAATGCCTCAGCTTAACAGAGTGTGAGTGACCAAGTAAACACTTCTCCACCCCAAACTGGGATTAGTGATTTCAGTCCATGAATAAATTATTTGACTACAGATGCTATGAATACATTATTGTGACCAAGGGCCACAAGCTCTCAGTGTGGGGGATGGATGGGGACACTGATGAGGAGAATTCTCAAGGTAACAAATTAGCTTTCAAACAAATGAGAGTTGGAAAGGCCTGAGAGAATGCTCACCTCTCTGCTTTCAGAGGAAAAAAAAAAGTCAATTTATGAAGCAGCCACCTGAATTGGTGGGTCAGTTTAGACAGACATAACACATTAGATGTGGTAAACCCGTAGACTCTGAGGCTTTGTCATGTGTCAGCCTGGTTTCCTTTCTTTTCTTTTTTTTTTCTTTTTATCTTCCCATTTTTTCTTTCCTTTTTAATTTTGAGCTTATGTTCCAATTCTATAACACAGTCACCTGTGAAAACTCAAAATGAGACTGAAATAGAAACAGGTTAAAATGTGTACAGTTGATAAGATTAGCTCTTTCCATATATCTGTCCAATAAACTAACTGAATTGCCAAATTGTTTATTAGCTTTGGCTAAGACAATCAAGACAACTGGATTAAGAAATTGTAGACTTTTTGCTTTCTTTCCGTTTTCCAATCTGAATTGAAAAGTCAGGGCTGGCTATCCCACTCATTATGTTTAGCTATCAACGGAAAGATGAGCATGGATTGGCATTTATGTTAAAACGTTGGAAATTACGTACACATCGAAGGAACACTAGCAATCTAAGGACTCAATTCTAGCCTTCTTCATCCCCTAATACAGATAAGGGCCATGTTATTCTACCTCAAAAAATCCTGTATTTTTTCTGCATAGCACTTACTACATTGTCATGAATAAATACTTTTCATTTACTATCTGTCAAACCCCACTACATTCTGACATGAAGAGGAAAAAGATGGATATATATCTTGCTTACCGTTGTATACTCAGCACTTAGCAAAATACTTGTCCCCTGGTAAAAGCTCAGTAAATATTTGTGGAAGGGAAAAAAAGAAAGAATAGAGGAAGAATATGAATAAAGTGAGAAAGAAAGAAAGAAAGAAAGAGACCAAAGGAGGACCCAAAGGATAAGGAACAATCTTCAGCACCTCTCCATTTTTGCATGTCTTCTTTAGAACCCTCTATAAAAGTCTTCGACTCCTTGAGATGACTAAACAAATTCTACATTAATTTTTTTTTAAGGAGGAAGAAGAGAAAAGGAAGAGGAAGAGACTACATCTAAGTTGACAATGATAGGACAGATATCATTGAATGACATCCAAGGATATTTGGCAGTTCAAAGACAATAGCCAGGTATTTACAGCCTTGGTCTTGAAATCAATTTCATAAAGAGATGATGGAAATCAGAATATTTTAGTCAGACTGGAGTGGGTTTTAGCCTATTCAGAGACCATACCCAGAAAGTTTAAAATTATCCTTGGAGGTCTTGTGGTTCTTATCACATATGTTTGGAATGAACATCTACATTTTATACTGCAGGACATTTTATTCAGATCAGATCGCTCTTTTATTCATGTTTCTACTTAAATCAAATATGAGTGTATTGACTACATAGGATTATACAATGATAACACATGTTTTAAGAGAGAGGGTCCTGCTATGTTGCCCAGGTTTGAGTGCAGTGGCTATTCACAGGCAAGTAGTGATAACATGTTTTAAGTGTTGAAGTAAAACAGTAGATACTATGAATCTGGTGGGAATTGTGCTACCAATGATAATAACACCTCAACTTCACAGCACCTCATAGTTTCCAGAATGACTTAATATTATCTTACTTAAACCTTATTAAATCTTTGAGTGAGCACTTACTAGCCATGTCACACAGGTAGTTACTTAACCTCTCTGTCCCTTAGTTTTCTCTTCTAAAATTATATTAGGTTAATCAAAGATTAAATAAGATAATGCATGAAAAATACTGTGCTCAATAAATGCTAACCATTGCTATTATTATCATTAGTAAGTAGAACAGATATCACTAACTCCATTTTATAGATCATAAAAGAGCCTCAAAAAGTTAAATGTGGCCTCAGAACCTTCATTTCAAATTCTGAAACCATCTCACTTTGTACTATGCCAATTTGACTCTGAACTCTACTTGACTTTAAGACCTAAGTTTGAGGATATGTGGCCCCATTGGAACAGCCTTCATTACAGGATCCTAGGGACAGCAGCTTGGTATAGAGCCAATGCATCATGCCAGCAGTGACAGGGTCCTGGAACACCAGACCTGCTAAAGAGGTCACTCAATATCAAGCGCTTCCCAAAGCCTCCAGAGAACCTGACATTTGGGCTTTCCTTCTTTTTAGCTTTCTGTGAGTTTCAAAAGAGACAAGCTTCTAGGGCTGAAATTGATGTGCTTGTGTGACTGTTCCATGCTCCTGAAATTGACAGAGGCTGAAACTGATGAAAGTAACCAATTTGCCAATTTCAGCAAAGGGACCACTTTGAAGGCAGAGATTGACTGAATCTATACCTTTCCACTTGATCAGAAAATTTAATTTTTTCCTCACTTTAAAAAAAGTTTTGTGTTTACTCTCAAAAATTATTTTGGACTGTTCTCTAGACACAATTTGAATTGGCCTGACAGTTGAAGCAGATGGTCAATTCCGTCAAAATTCAATCCAATGTATTGTTTTGCAGAACTTTGTTTTATATTGGATTGACTAGTCAATTTATCCAAAATGGTTTTTTAAAAGTTGCAAAATGTGGAATCTAAATCCTGCTGCTTGTGAGTTTTGATACATTCCATGAAAACCACATAGCTTTGATTTGCCAGTCAAAAACCCAGTCAAATCACTCCAAAAATCACTATTGCATTTTTCAAATATTTGATTTTGACAGATTTTTTTATTTTAACTGACACATCATACTTGTATGTATTTATGGGATACACAATCATATTTCAATATATGTATACATTCTAAAATGATCAAATCAGGGTAATTAGCAAATCCACCATCTCAAACATTTACCATTTCTTGTGGTGAGAGCATTCAAAATCCTCTCTTCTAGCTGTGTTAATATATACATTATTGTTAACTGTAGTCACCCTACTATGCAATAGAACAGAGAACTTATTCCTCCAAACTGTAACTTTGTACTTCTTGACCAATCTCTCCTTCTCCTCACCTTGAGAGATTTTTGATTGATTAAATCAAAATGACTTGTAGAGGTTTAAAAACATACTAGGGGAAGCAGGTTCTATTTACCAGTTGTATGACATTGTCCAAGTTACTAGCCTTTGATTCTTAGCCTTTTCCCCTGTAAAATGAGAAGGTTGGACTACAGCTGCATTTTCCAAAGTGTAATCTTTAGAAAAGTACTTTCATGAGACATTAATAGGTATATCAAAAGAAATGAGTAAGTAGCTTTGACAAACACTAGTCTAATATGTCTGTTGACAGGACTCCCCCAGGGTCTGTATTATCTCAACATGTTTCACAGATACGAATCTCAGTCACAAACTCTGATGCATAATACAATTAACTATCTAGATCTCAACCTGCCAAACCGATGATAATCTTCTCTTCAGTAATGTTGGGGTCTTGGTTCTAGAATCTTCACAGATATGGGTAGCCTATCTTGTCCTAAGTCATCAGAACACCAAGTGTGTTTCTAGAGTAGTCTACATTAGGGATCAGCAAGCTTTTACTGTAAAGGACAAGAGAGAAAATAGTTTAGGCTCTGCAGGCCATTTGGACTGTTGTAACTATCTGCTACTTCTCAGTTCTATCATTGTTTTATAAAAGTAGCCATATACAATATGTACAAAATTTTTAAAACCATTTTAAGATATAAAAACTAACCTTAGCTTTTGTCCTATAGAAAAACAGATTCTGGGCTGGATTTGACCTGCAAGCTGCAGTTTACCAGCCCCTGGTCTACATGGTTGGTTTCAAGATACTCTGTGCCATGCTTGCAAAATTCCACATGGTCTCATCTACCTGAACATACCCACAGGCATTCCTTCTTAGAGGTCCTACCATCACATCATCTCTATTCAGGGAATAGAGGACAGGCTTGTTTTCTTCTAAGACCTCCAGACTTCTGTAAATGTGTTCACTACATTTCACCTCCTTCTCAAGTGTCAATGAATTCACAGGGAAATTAGTCTCCTTTCACATTTTGATAATAACTCCAAACCTTCCTCCCTCTTCAGGTTATGTCTGCTTTCCATCCTTCATAAATCTCCCTGAGACAGTGATAAGAGGACCTAATTCCATGGGAGAAACTGGAAGCTACAGGATAGAAAAAAGTAGATAAGTGTCTTAAAATGCCATCCTTATCATTATAGTTATGTGTATTATGAATCCTCAAAAGCAATGCGACATTTTCCAAATGGTTTTCACCATGTAACTATTTTTCAGGTAATCTTTTGGAAGAGTTTTCCAATGGCTGCACTTTGGGAAACAATGGCTTACAGGGTATTTAATGTTCCACATAGCCTTACTACTCTCACTAGGACCCAGTGCCCTGCAGGAAGAAAGGATCACAGATTAGATGTGGGCTGATGTTACCTCCAACCTTTTCTTTTTCTACAATAACCCAAACATTATCTCATGTATAATAACTTTTGTATATTTGGGAATATGTTTTTGGTATAACAAATGTCAAGATGTTCATAGTTATTACTCTCTTATTGCCTCTTACATGTTATATTATAGCTAGATGGTTGGAAGTATGGATGGCTGGATGATGAATAAATAAGATTTCTCCACTTTAACTCCTTTTGTCTTCAACTTCTTTTGTAAATCACTGCTTGATTTAACACAACTGTCAAATATTTCTTTCTGAAGGAAATTAATTGTCTCCAACTAGATATCCCATATGGTCATTGTGATTTCTTTATAAACCCTTAATTGGCACTCAGAAGAATGCCTTTAAAATGCATGTTCCCTGAACCTTTGGGTTGGACTAAAAGAAACCTAGAAGCAATCTCATTCTTGAGATTACTTTCTTGGTTTCTGAGGCATGATCTATTTTGGTTATCCTATCCTCTCATCCCTATTCTCTCTTCTAGTCATGTCTCCCCTTCCCACCATCTATATATAGAAACAAAGCATCTATGTCTCACTCCCTTATAGAACTCAAAGAGCTCTCTACATCCTACAACTGCAACTTTGTGTAGCTGACTCCAAATGTAAATTTATTGTTCTGAACTCCCATCTAGTTTGTTGATTCATTCATTATTCATTCATTAAATATTTATTGAGTACCTACTAAGTGTCTGACTCTATGAGAGATATAGAGTACACAATGTGAGCAAAAAAAGATGTGGTCTTCTACTCCATGGACCTTAATGCCTAATGGAAGAGGTAGATGTTCCACAAGTAAACAAACAAAAATATAGTTAAATATAGTTCAAAATAAGTAAGTTCTATGAGTAGAATAACCAACCATCCTTTTTTGCATATTGCTACCCTAGATTTAGTACTGAAAGACCTGCATCCCAGATAACCCCCTAGTCCTGGGCAAACAGGAAGAGGTGATCACTCTAAATGGGTAAAAACTAGGTGCTATGAAAGAGAATAACACATAGCATATAATTTCACAGCCTAAAAAACCTTTCTAAGGAATTATCATTTAAGCTGAGAACTGAAAGGTAGGAAAAAACAAAACCAAATAAATAAATAAATAGTCATACGAATAAAGAAAGGAAAGGAAAACCCGAGCAAAAGGAATCGTTTATTTGTCAAAAGCTTGGGATATTTAGAAAACTGAAAAGAAAAAAAAAAAAAAAACTATTTTAGTTAAGGCATATTGATCACAGTAGACATCAAGTTGAGATAAAAAGTGAGAGGCCTGAATGACTTACATCACAGTTCCTGCTAAGAAGTATGGGTCATATCTAAATGTAGTAGAAAACCACTGTTTAATTTTAAAAGAAGACTTTCTAAATATTTACCGAGCCCCTGTTTTTGGCCTAGCCCATGGCCACTCATGGATACCCAAAATTACTAATAGTTCTTGCTTTAAGACATACACAGTCTATCAGATGAGACCATTCTTGATGTAACCAACTGTAATACTGGGGATTGAATGCTAAAGCAGGATCAACAGTGAGAAAGCAATTCCAAAGTAAAGTAAATGGCTTCACCTATTCTTTCCACCTAAGGAATTTCTCAGGCTCTTCCTCTGAACTTCTGCTTCAAATTCTCCAACAGTCATGTAGTTTCGCCATTTGCATACAGTGTTCTCATGTTTGTCTGCTTAATCTGAGGCCAATGGAGTGGTAACCTGGGTTGATAATCTCTCTAGGGTTAATTTACAATTCTCTCCAGATACAGGCTTTTGGTTGGCTTCTCTTAACCCCACCCACTACATCCAGGGCAGTAGAAGATTCCCTTTCTACATACTCCAAGACCTCATTGAATACTGCAGGCTATGTTCCTCCAGAAAGGGAAAGACAGTCTAAGGCAATAACCCAAGGCATGCATTTTACATCTACAGATGCAGTCACAGCCCATCTACATGTTGATGTTTGAAACTTTAAAGAAAGTCCAGTACCCCTTCGTGAAAACCTGTAAGAGATGCTACAGACTTTGATTTCTGGCTCAGGTCTTATCCAGGAATTATGCATTTCATCAGCCTGCATGAACAACTCTGCAAAAGAGAATAGAGTTTTTGACAGATATTTTCATGCCATGGAGTGAATACTCCATCATAATGAGGCAATGTGTGGTTGTTAACTGCTGTGTTATTAGCACAGGGAAATCAAAATTATTTCTCATCATTTGTCCCGTGTGAAAAATACCCTCATTTAAATGTCCCGAGATTGCTCCCAACCAAGTCCAAGGATCAAAATTGGTCTACAGATTTGCCTTTGGTTAGTATGATAATGAGACTTCAACTGCACACCAAATAATTGTATTTATTAAAATTTATGATTGTGCATCAGTGAGTTCAGTAGTATTCAGGAGGTCTTGAAACCATAACTTACAGCCTAAACTTCACCTTCTTCTATACCTTTTACTTTTAGAAACTGCAATTTAAATGCAGATGGCTAAATAAATTTCGACTCCTGACCTGAAATATCTTCATCAATGTATGCTATGATGAATTGGCACTTCAGAGCTCTGTTTGTTCCCTGGGGATCCTCTGTTTTGTAGCCTGTGAGACAGAACGATAGTCTCCTCTCTACCAATACACATTCTCTGCAGCATTCAAAAAGTAACATCTCACAGCAATGGTGGGCATTTAATCTTGATTCTCTATCACAGCTTGTTTTTAAAGCTCTCGCTTTGTGAAGGCCACTGTCCCTGAGTTTCGAGTTTCTTAGTCACTTTCCTTTTTTATTTTTAAAGGTGAAACTCAGAATCCCTATGTCCATCACTGCTGAGTGTTGACAAGCCACAAACACTGACACTGACAGTAGTTAAAATACAGCTGGTTTAATGCTGGCATATTGCTGTCTTTGAGGGCTGGTTGATATGTGTTCATTTATAATCTAATTGCATGTCCACTTTTAAAAATCAGCTCCCAGTGTGGAATGGATAAAAATACAATTACCAAATGATATGCGTAATCATTCAGTGCTGTTAGTCCTGAAAGGTGATATTGCAGTGACATTGAGAAAATTAGATCTATTCTTCATACAATTATATAGCTACACTTTCACTCTAATGCCATTCTAATTGGGAAGGGGCATTGAAATGTGAAGTTGGGTGCATTTCACTCCCTAATTGTCACTAAGGAACTCATTCTTAAGATAGGTTTCTGGAAAAAGACAGTTCCCAGAAAGCTTTGATAATCCCAAATGTTCATCATTGATTTCATGGCAGGTAAAGCTTGTTTTCCCCCTATAAAACCTAGATTGCTACTGAAAGCAAACTCACTAGACATAGATATTTGAGTGAATGCTTCCAATATATTTAATATATTTCTATTTTTGCAGAGAAAATATCCACATGAAAATGCTCCCCTTATTTTTACTTCTGCATGTACTCTCAGAATGTGAATAATTGCTGCTCTATTTTACAGGGCGGTTGGGAGGCTCAAATTTTATAATAAAACGTGTAAGCTATTTTGTAAAAGCAATATATAAACATGAACTATTATCAGTTATTAGTTTGGTGCAAAAGTAATTGCACCAGTTGCAACAGTAATTGTACCTAATTACTATTGTCAGTTATTAATATTATTGCTGTGATAATGATCATGATCATGATGATTGCTCAACAGGTGTGAGGACCTAACTTTATCAATTTATTGGTTTTGTGGTCCATGCCTATGGAAATTTTGAAGTCAAATCAGTATCTCCAGCCTTAAATCAATTGGGTCTCTGTTGTACAAAGCAAGAATGTCTGAATATATGTGTATTAAGAATTCCCCTTCATTTCTTATTTTTGAAATCATACATTTATAGAACCACATTATACCCCATTAATTATTCTACTATTAATTTATATACTCTAAGAAGGCAAGAACTGTGTCTCTTCATAGAAGGCATTGAAAAACATAGCCACAGACTATCCGAACAAATGAATTAACACCTTTATATCTCTTCATTTTTTTTTTTTTTTTTTTTTTTTTTGAGACAGAGTCTCGCTCTGTCGCCCAGGCTGGAGTGCAGTGGCTGGATCTCGGCTCACTGCAAGCTCCGCCTGCCGGGTTTACACCATTCTCCTGCCTCAGCCTCCCAAGTAGCTTGGACCATAGACGCCCGCCACCTCGCCCAGCTAGTTTTTTGTATTTTTTAGTAGAGACGGGGTTTCACCGTATTAGCCAGGATGGTCTCGATCTCCTGACCTCGTGATCCGCCTGTCTCGGCCTCCCAAAGTGCTGGGATTACAGGCTTGAGCCACCGCGCCCAGCCATCTCTTCATTCTTTATGAGCTTATATTGCTTTATGTCATTGAGCACAGCTATAATAAATGCTTTAAAATCTTTGTCTACAAATCCCAACACATGAGTTATCATCATGGTATATAGGTCTCCATCACTTGTCTTCTTTCTTGAAGATGATTATCTTTTTCAGATTTCTAAATTTTAAATTATATTCTGGCTAACTATGAAAGCTTTTGTGGAGACTCTGGATTATGTTATGTTCTTGCAAAGAATATTGATTGTTTTTGTTGCTTTGGTAACTTGACTTGCCTCAAACTAAAATAAAACTCTCTCTTTGGCAGCAACTCAAATATCACTTCAGTTCTCTTATTGGCAGACTGGCTATTTGCAGTCTTCCCTGTGAATGTATAGTTCAAAAGTCAGTTAGAGATTTCCCCAGACTGTACACACAGAATGTGATGCTTACCTTCTCTGGGGCTCTTTTCCAGGACTTCCCCTATCCTTTGTATGACTGTGGTTGCCCCAATTCTGTCCTTTGGTTCTTTATGCCAGAAATATCAAAGATTTCTATAGAATGTTAGCTGCTCCATGTATGCTGGCTACTCTCAGGCTAAAAGCAACAAAAAATAGGAAACTCATGCTATGTCATTTCCTTCATGCAAATGTTAACATCTCTTCAGAATCTGTCTACTCTTTTTCACTCTAGAAGGTCTTGTATTTTCCAGAGTCTAATCTGGGAGAGGGTTTCTTTTGTAATATATGCGATAGAAATTAAATTCACAAAGGTAATAATGACTTGTCAAAGTCCACAGAGCTTGCTTCAATGCTGTAGTCATAACCATAAAAACAAACATAGCAGCCAGGCACAGTGGCTTACACCTCTAATCCCAGCACTTTGGGAGACCAAGGTGGGTGGATTACTTGAGGTCAGGAGTTTGAAACCAGCTTGGCCAACGTGGCAAAACCCCATCTCTACTTAAAAAAAAAAAATACAAAAATACAAAAATTATCCAGACATGATGGCATGCAGCTATAATTTCAGTTACTTGGGAAGCTCAGGCATGAGAATGGCTTGAACCCAGAAAGTGGAGGTTGCAGTGAGCTGAGATCATACCACTGCACTCCAGCCTGGGTGATGAAGTGAGAGACTCTGTCTCAAAAAAAAAAAAAAGCCATGTATTAATAGATGTTATCATTTTTATTCTAATGTAAGATTTCTTTTACCCCAGATTACTATCTTCTCAGTCAATGCAGCTTATTGTGAGTGGCCCCCTCAATTTAAGCATACACAAGGATAAACTTTAAAGATGTTCCAATGAGATCCAACTGCATGAAAAATGCTTCCTTTTGTTACTGAGGCTTAATTCAAAGTTTATTCAGTGACACAATAGTAATTCCTAAACACCTAACCAACAATTAGTGGCCACCAAGAATGAACATATAGTGATATTAGATATGATAGATCACTATATGTGACCATATAGTGATATTAAACCAAAACAGCAAGCACCAACAGTAAAATAATTTACACCCACTTCTCAATTCTTAAAAAAGTACTGGCCTAGGAAATCTAAAAATCGAGGATCCCTGCATATCATCTTAATGAGAAATTTTACAGACTTAATTTCCTTTCTTTATAAATTGAAATGTTAGATTAAATCATCCTCCTGGGCTCTCAAAGCTCAGTAATTTCATTCTATTGTGTTCACAACGACACAGATTACCATTTGGATTGCCCTATGCAGCTTGCAAATCTAGAAAAGTAAGACAAAGGAAAAAGAGACAGCCAAACTCAAAGTTTGTGAATCCATTGAAAGGTATTCTTAGCTTTTAGGATAATCATCAAATAATCTTTTCTTAATTTTTCTGTTTTCAAAATGCTATGGGGCTGCTGTGCATGTACAATCATAATCATTGTCTTCACTGTTGGTTTTCTAGGAAGAAATTTTACTGAATTGGTGATTGGTTCATTGCATGGAGGTTTAAATAACTCCAATGTTTTTCATTGGGAGATGGCTTCTTGGCTCTTCCTTTTCTGCTAGTTTCTTGCATTCTCTGAGCATCTGGTCAACAAGTGCGTATCAGTTATTTTGGAATGAAAAAAACTAATGACGTGGGATTTTTTTTCTCTGTCACTTTGCAACCCAGGAACCCCGAGCCAGTGACACTCCACCTGGGCCTCACTAGGCCATGCCGGTGTGCCCCAGCTCGCCTGTGTTATAGTTTGTATCTGAATTTGGCAGTTCCTGAGCTCTTATACCACACCCAAGAAGCATGAGGATACGTGGGACATTGAAGGATGAGGAGGGCAGAGAAGAACTTTATTGAATGACGAAAACAGCTTTCAATGGAGACAGGATGTGAGGTTTATCGAAGGTGGGAAAGTTCCCCATGTGGCTAGGTCTGGGGTCTTTTATGGACTCAGAATGAGGAGTGTGTGCTGATTAGTTTGTGAATATGCAAAAAAGGTTAAATCAAAGACACCACTCAAAGGTGGACATGACAGTGTAGAAAACCAATGAGGAAAGGGGGGGTATATGTAAAATAGGTGAAGGGTGAGGATAAATCAGAGGAAAGTACACTGAATAGGAAGACAAGTTCTCAATCTGGTCCAAGGATTTCACTTGTAGCTTGACTTTCAGGCTTTCAACTGTCTTCAGCTTGGAGGTGGAGTTTTACCAGGGACCCACCCCATCTGCCTAGGCATTTGGCTGCCTCCTGCCACTTTCACTAAGAGCCATGCTAATAAAAGAATAATACATTTGCTGCATCCTAGGATTAAACTGATCACTCTAATTTATAGCCACGTACTTAGAGGGATATAGTAAAATTTTAGTAAAATTGCAGACAATGGTATCCCTTTGAGAGTCAAATTATAAGTTCAACATTTAGTGGATGAATCAGCCTATTCTCAGAAAGAGCAAAACTAGGATATATTCTCTAAAAGATAAAATTTTTAAAACAAATCTAGCATTAGAGTAAACACTATTGAAAGCATAATCTTTGCTTGAGATTTTAGATATATTATTCTCAAAATAACCCTTTGAATTAAAGGGTACTGTAATCTCTGTTTTTCCGATAAAAAACCGAAGCTCAGAGAGGATTTGTAATTTGTCCAAGGTCATTTACCTGGCAGCATCAAAGTCAGGAATTAAATGTCACTTTGTTTCTACTCCTAAGTTCATTTGCTCTTTTTGGTTGTTACAAGGGCTATCAGAAAGGGGCATTTTTGCCTCCAAAGGAAAGTGACAACAATGAGGCCCAATTTCTATGAATCTAGAAAAGGAAGAGCCAAATGGGCTCATCAGAGTTTATCAGGCTTTTTCATGGCCTCAATATCACTCAAGTTTATTCAATCTTCTTTGCATTGATCTTTTGCATTCCAACTCTAGACCTCCAAACTATAGGCCAAGCACATAGGCAAAAGTGCTTTTTCACATCATAGGCAAAAGTCATAAAACACTGTGTCCTTGGCATTCTTACTTTGTAGGCACTGGTATTCATCCTGTAACTTCTTCCAGCCTTGGAATCTATTTCCCAGAAGGTTGCTCATCTTATCTGTGGCATCTTTTTTTATTGCTTTTTGGAACTGTTGCTAGACTCTGCCCCTTTTATCTTAACCTGAGCTTCAAGTCACAGTCATTATTCAGATGACATGCACTTCCAACCACTGGAGAAACAACCCATTCGGACCCAAGTGTACCTAGACCAACCCCTGAGACTATACCCACAGCGTCTCGTCCATGCCGCCAGACTAATCTTTCTTAAACGTAAATCTTATCTTGACCTCTAGGCCTGTATCCTCATTCGTAAAACAAGATGGTTAGACTAGATGATCTCTAAGATGACTTCATGCTCTAAAATTGCATAAAATCCTCTCATGTATAAGTGTGCATCTTATTCTAGTATTCTCTAAAGAGTGGGTGAGACACAAGCTGTGTTCTTTTAACATGCTTTCTTTGCAGAAAAGTTTTAGAGAAAAAAACACTTTTCACTCAAGGTGTCAGTTATTAAAATCTGTCAATACAATTTCAATATAGACTATTTAATCACAAGTTATTTTGTGACCAAATCAGAAGTTATTTTAAGTGACCTTGTCATTCCCACTCCATTTGATTTGTTATAATTTACATCCTTTGTACTAGAAAAGAGAAGTGTTTTTCTCTGAAGATGTTTCCTGAGCTTAGTGGACCCATGGGAAATGTAGAATTCCTTGTGAAATGCAAACACTGTTCAATTTTCTTTCCATTTTTAAGGTTACTGTAGTGACAGAATGCCCCAAAATCTTGCTGTTATGGCATTTTGTTTCAAGGAATAATGGCTACAGGAAGATAATTTCAGAAGTGATATGAACATGATATCAAAGTTTCCCAGAAGCTGTCTGTCCTTCCTTGGGAGTGACGTTATCCCACATTATCATCTCTCTTCAGCTGAGGATGTTCTCCCAGGAACTGTGCATTGTTGGATAGGCTTAAACTTATCCAACTTGGTACAGAGGACAGTTTACCATGAGCTGATTCAGGCATCCCAAGTAAGTATTTTTTTAATAATTTATTTCATCCTAATGCCAGGGTTCTTCCTTAATTTATTATATATGATTCAGTCATAGCATAGAGCAAACATCAACTAGTCAATCTGATTAATAACCCTATGTTTTCATAGTTGACAAACCCAGTCCTCACACATGTGTGTATAACATTAAAATATGTCTAGCTTTACTATATATAACATTAATAATATGAAGAATCATTTTCAATCACTTGACATAACCCATTTCCTAAACAGACTCACTGAACATCCCCTCATACAGAATTAAATTTGTGAATATAATTTTTAAGTATCATCATCTCTACCATCTGGATTAGGCATTACAAATTAAATTTTAGAGGATTGTGATGTCAGTATCTAAGAGATAACTTATGAAATTTAAAAATACTATATAAACAAGGGCTGGCTTAAAGAATAGGAAAAAATCAAGTCAGTTTTCAAAATTGTGTTTCCTTCCTCAAAATACCAGATTGCTTGGCTGAATGCAATGTTTATCTTTATTTCATTGGTTTGCTTACTTTTGCTAAATTATTTTTTCTTTCCTATTCTATTTCCTTATCTCATTCTTGTTTCTTAACCCCTCAATGCCCTTTGTCCACCCCTTAGTCTGTTGTAATTCTATTTAATTGAACTAAAATACCATCTTCTTTCTCAAGTTTCTCTTGCCAAAAGGTAGAAACTTCCCATGCTGTCATTCTCACTTTTTCGGTATTTACCACTTCCTAGTGGCTTAGCTACTTTTGTCATGTTTTGATATTTTCTCTCTCTAATTAGACTATAAATTCCTCAGACAGTCCCACTTCATATCCCACATAATACAAAGCACAATGGTTGTGTATCTGAGAGGTATCTAGAGAAATTAGCATATGCAAAGAGGTAGATATGGGAACTGGAGGCTTATCCTACATTTTCTTAATGCAATCACATCAACCAATTGTATCACGTGCTGAACTCTAGGGTCTTAAAAATAATGAAGAGGACTATTATTTAGGTCCATTGAGTAAAGACAAACTTCTAGACACAAATGAGAATATTCATACTGCTCACATTAAATCTTTTACGGGTCCCTTTATCTTGCCCAACCTTATTTAACCTGATGCCATCAAAAGTGGAATCTCACTTAGCATTAGTTTATTTAATCTAATGCACATTCATATCAAGAAGGGGTCAACTGTGATGAGAAACAATCTTGCTAGCATTAGTAATTAAAACATTACTATGGTCAGGGTTTCAGGGTTTTCAGATTAACGTAACATAGTTAACTTTGCAGAGTTTACTCTGGTGCACATTTACAAACAAACTTGGCTTTTTTTTCCCCTTCTTTTCTCATTTCCTAAAGACATGGAGCCAAGGGAAGCTCCCCCCGACCCAGGGAAGTGGTGAGTGAATGTGTGACCCTAGGATCCCAGGCTTCTTCCACAGATCTTTGCAATCCTCAGGTCAGGGGATCCCTTTGTGAACCCACTCCACAAGGGCCTTGAGTCTGACATACAGAGCTGCATGGAGTCTCAGCAGAGCAGCAGCTCAGGTACGTGCAGAAACCCAAGAGTTCTAGATTCAGAAACCTAGGAATTCTAGTTCCAGGCATCCTGGCAAAAGTAGCTGCAACTACAGCAAGGTGGGAGGTTAGATCCTGGTACACACCCCTAGGAAATAGGCTGAATCCAGAGGGTTGAGCAGCAAAGGTCTGCAGGCACCACTTCCATGGCACCTCACAGGATAAGACCACTGGCTTGGAATTCCAGCTAGCAAACCAGTGTTGTGCCTCTCTGGGATGGAGCTCCCAGTAGGAGGGATGAGTTACCATCTCTGCTGTTTGTACAACTTAGCCATTACAGCCTTGGGCTTCGGAGAGTCCAAACCAACCAGGGGTGAAAGGAATCTCCCAGCACAGCACAGCTGCTCTATAGCAGTCTGTTCTACATGGTCAGACTGCTTCTTTAAGTAGGCCCTTAATCCTATTCCTCCTCACAGGGAAGGACCTCCAAACTGGGGCATCCAGCTACCCCTAGCAGTGTTCTCCAGCCAATAGGGATCTGAATTCCTCCTGGGCGACTTAGCCATTTCAGCCTTCAGGCTTCAGAGTGTCCAAGACAACCGTGGGCTGAAGCAGACCCCCAGCACAGCACAGCTGCAAAAATTTGGCCAGGCTACTTTTTTAAGCCAGTCCCCAATCCCATTCCTCCTCACTGAGTAAGACCTCCCAACTAGGGTCTCCAGCCACCTCCTACAGGTACAGAAAATTGAGATGGGACTTCTACATAACTATTTTATGAGGCAAGCAGTATCCTGATACCAAAACCTGGCAGATAGGTATCTATCGGAAAAGAAAACTTCAGGTAAATATTCTTGATGAGCATCAGTACAAAAATTCTCAACAAAATTCTGGCAAACCAAATTCAGCAGCACATCAAAAAGATTATGCACCACGATCTAGTAGGCTTTCTTCCTGGGATGCAAGGCTGGTTCAACACACACAAGTCAATAATGTGATTCATCACATAAGCAGAACTAAAGACAAAAGCCATACGATTATCTCAATAGATGCAGAGAAGACTTTTGATAAAATTCAATGTCCATTTATGGTAAAACTCTCAATAAACTAGGTATTGAAGGAGCATATCTCAAAATAATAAGAGTCACATATGACAAATGCACAGCCACTATCATACTGAATGGGCAAATGCTGGAAGCATTCCCTTTGAAAACAGGTACAGGACAAGGTTGTCCTCTCTCACCACTCCTATTCAACACAGTATTGGAAGTTCTGGCCAGGGCAATCAGGCAAGATAAAGAAATAAAGGTCATCCAAATAGGAAGAGAGAAAGATAAACTATCCATCCCTGTTTGTAGATGGCATGATCCTGTGTCTAGAAAACCCCATCATTACAGCCCAAAAGCTTCTTCTTCTTTTTTCTTTTTTTGAGATGGAGTCTCACTCTGTTGCCCAGACTGTAGTGCAATGGAGTGATCTTGGCTCACCACAACCTGTTCCTCTTGGATTCAAGTGATTCTCCTGCCTCAGGCTCCTGAAAGCTTCTTAAGGAGAGAAACAACTTCTACAATGTCTCAGGATACAAAATCAATGTGCAAAAATCACTAGCATTTGGCCAGGCATGGTGGCTCATGCCTGTAATCCCAGCACTTTGGGAGGCTGAGGTGGGCGGATCACCTGAGGTCGGGAGTTCAAGATTAGCCTGGTCAACATGGCAAAACCCTGTTTCCACTAAAAATACAAAAAATTAGCCAGACATGGTGATAAAGAAAATGTAGACTGATAAAGAAAATGTGGTACATATATACCATGGAATATTATACAGCCATAACAAAAGAATGAGATCATGTCCTTTGCTGGGACAGGGATGGAGCTGGAAGTCATTATCTTTAGCAAGCTAAGATGGGCAAAAAATCAAATCCTGCATGTTCTCACTTATAAGTGGAGTAAATGATGAGAACAAATGGACACACAGAGGGCAACAATACACTGGGGTCTACATGAGGTTGGAGGATGGGAGGAGGGAGAGTATCAAGAATAATAACTAATGAGTACAAGGCTTAATACATGGGTGATAAATAATCTGTACCACAAAAGTTTTTCTATGTAACGGACACAGATTTACCTATGTAACAAACCTGCGCACATACCCCTGAACTAAAAATAAAAGTTAAAAAACAATAGAATGGATTCCTGACTTTGAAAAGATTATAGTCTAAAAAAGAGGAAAATGATTACTTAAGTAATAGCAATTCAAACCTCGAATAACAAGTCTTTAAAAAGACAAAACACATCTATTTTTTTTCTTTAAACCTTTATCAAGATTTCACATAAAAACTGCATTAAATTTATAATTTGATAAGTTTTGATATATATTTATGAATCCATGAAACTATCTCCATAATCAACATAACACACTCATATTCCCAAAAGTTTCCACCTGTTTCTTTGTAAGCCTTTCCTCCCACACTTTCAAACCCCATTTATCCTACAGGCAACCAATGATCTGATTTCTAATGCTACAGATTACTATTTTCTAAAATGTTATATAAATGCAATTATGAAGTAGGTATTCTAGCATCTTTCTGTCAGCATAATGATTTTTTGGATTTATTCATGTTGTAGCATATGGAGTTCATTTATTTTTATTAATAAGCAATATTTCTTGTATGGGTACTCTTGAATTTATTTACTTGTGTGAATAAATAAATTTGTGTGAAGTTTTTAGCTATTACAAATAAAACAACTAACATTTATGAACTCATTTTTTGTACAGAAACATGTTTTCATGTGTTTTGGATAACTACTTAGAAATACAATGGCTAGCTTATATGATTCACTTTTAAGAACTCCCAAACTTTTTCAAAGTGGTTGTACCATTTCACAAACCCACCAGCAGTATATGAGAGTCGTAGTTGATCTAGCTGGTCCGTGTTTCTAATTTTAGCCATTCTGGTAGGAGTATACTAGTAGCTTCTTTTATTTTGCATTTCTCTAATGAATAATAATGCCAAGCAAATTTACATGTGCTTATTGGCCATCTGTACATCTTTTTTGGCGAAGTGTCTGAGCAAATCTTTTGCCAGTCTTAAAATTGGTTTATCGTTTGTGTTCTTATGAGCTATAAAAGTTCTTCATATATTCTAGATATAGATCCTTGTCTGGATATACATTTTGCAAATGTTTTTCCAGTCTGTGAAATGCTTTTCATTTTCTTGTCAGTGTCATTATGTGTCTATAGCTGAACACTTTATTCTTTTCCAATGAACTATATCATCTATTTTTACATTAGGGTCTGGATCACTGTAGCTTTTTTTTTTTTTTTTTGAGACAGAGTCTCACTCTGTCACCCAGGCTGGAGTGCAGTGGCACAGTCTTGGCTCACTGCAAGCTCCACCTCCTCGGTTCACGCCATTCTCCTGCCTCAGCCTCCCGAGTAGCTGGGACTACAGGCACCTGCCACCACATCCGGCTAATTTTTTGTATTTTTCACCACAGTTTTATAATAAATCTTGAAATCATGAAGTATAAGTCCCCCAGATTTGGTCTTCTCTTCCAGTTATTTTGGCTACTTTAGCAGTTTCTTTTGATGCACATTTTAGAATTTCTGAATTTCAACCAAAGAAAAAGCCTCAATGAATTTTTATTGCAATTGCATTGAATAGACAGACATATTTTTAGGTTGGGCTTTCTGGTTTGTTGTTGTTGTTGTTTTCTTAGTGTTGAGGTCTAAGAGTTATTTGTATACTTTGGATACAAGCTCCATATCAGTTATGTGGTGTAAAACATTTTCTGTTAGTCTATGTCTTGCTTTTTGATTCTCTTAACAGCCACTTTTGCAGAATAGAATTTTTTTAAGTTTTGATAAAGTATAATTTATCCTTTTTTTTTCCATGGATCATGCTTTTGGTGTTATATCTTTAAAAAAAAAAAAAAATGCTTTGCCAAACTCAAGGTCATGTAGATTTTCTCCCATGTTTTCTCCTAAAAGTCTATTTGTTTGGTTGTTGTTTTGAAACAGGGTCTCACTCTGTCACCTATGCTGGAATACAGTGGTGCCACGATAGCTCACTGCAACCTCAAACTCCTTGGCTCAAGCAATCTTCCCACCTTAGCCTCACAAGTAATTGGGACTATGGATGTGGGCCACCACATCTGGCTATTATTTTGTATTTTTTGTGGAGACAGAGTCTCCATATGTTGCTCAGGCTGGTCTCAAGTTCCTGGTCTCAAGTCATCTTCTCATCTTGACCTCTCAAAGTATTGGGATTGCAGGCATGAGCCACTGCATCTGCCCTCTAAAACTTTTACAGTACTGCATTTTGTATTTAGATTACTGATCATATTTTGAGTTATTTTATGAAACATTTAAGTCTCTGTTGAATTTTTTTTTTTTTTTTTTTTTTGCATTTGGACATCCAATTGTTTAACAGCATTTGTTGAAAAATGAACTGCCTTTGTTCCTTTGTCAAATATCCATTGTATTTGTATGGGTCTGTTTCTGGGCACTCTATCAAATTCCATTGATCTATGGTCTAGTTTTTGACAATACCTCTCTGTTTGATAACTGTACGACTTTATAGTAAAATGTGAAGTGTCAGTCCTCCAACTTTGAAATTGACTCTAAATTTCAATTTCACAATATCCATAAAATAGGATTTTGCCAGGATTTTGATTGGTATTACCATGATCAATTCCTATTAATGTAAGGGGTTGCTTTAATTGATTTTTAAATATAATACTAGTTTTGCATAACTGGAATAAATCCCACTTGGTGCTGGTAAATAACTTTACATTGTTGGATTTGGTTTGCTGAGGATTTTTCCATCTGTGATCATGAGAGCAACTGGTCTGTAGTTTTCTTTTTTTGTAATGTCTCTATCTGGTTTTGGTTTTACGGTAATACTTGTCTTATAGCAATGAGGTAAGAGATGCTCCTTCTGCTTCTATTTTCTTGAGGAGATTGAAGAGAATTCATGTCAATTCTTCCTTAAACTTTTGGTAAAATTCACCAGTGAAACCATCTGGGCCTGGTGTTTTCTTTCTTGAATTATTGTTCCATTTCTTTAACAGACACAGACTTATTCAGATTCTATAATTCTCTCTATGGGATTTGGGGCAGTGTCTTTTAAGGAATTGGAATATTCTATTCATCACATTTGTGGGCATGGAGTTTTTCATAATAACGCTTTATCATCCTTTTGATGTCTATGGGATCAACAGGAATGACCCCTTTTTCTTTCTAATATTAGTAATTTGTATGTTCCCTCTTTCTGTTTGTGTTTGTTTTGGTTTGCTGGTTAATCTGGCTAGAATTCAACCAAGTTTTCTTTTTTTTTCTTTTTCTTTTTTTTTTTTTTTTTTTGAGACCGAGTCTCGTTCTGTCACCCAGGCTGGATTGCAGTGGCACCATCTCGGCTCACTGCAAGCTCTGCCTCCCGGTTCACACCATTCTCCTGCCTCATCCTCCCGAGTAGCTGGAACTACATGTGTATGCCACCATACCTGGCTAATTTTTTTGTATTTTTAGTAGAGACAAGGTTTCACCATGTTAGCCAGGATGTTCTCGATCTCCTGACCTCATGATCCGCTGCCTGCCTTGGCCTCCTAAAGTGCTGGGATTACAGGCATGAGCCACCACGCCCAGTCCAAGTTTATTTACCTTTTTAAAGAACCAACATTTGGTTTTATTGATTTACTCCAACATTTTCTGTTTTTAATTTCACTGATTTCTGCTCTAATTACTATAAATTCTTTTCTTCTGTTTCTTTTAGGCCTAAATTTCTTTTCTTTCTCTGGTCTCCTCAAGTAAAAGTTAGACATGATCTATAAATTATTTAAATAGGGTTGTAAAAGTCTGCAAGTAAAATAGTGGATTTGTCTATTT
Organism: Piliocolobus tephrosceles; assembly: GCF_002776525.5. Classification (NCBI taxonomy): domain Eukaryota; kingdom Metazoa; phylum Chordata; class Mammalia; order Primates; family Cercopithecidae; genus Piliocolobus; species Piliocolobus tephrosceles. The sequence goes on from NC_045439.1 coordinate 81,384,014, forward strand.
CTCTGCATTCTATGCACTTCTGCTGCACATATTTTGATTCATTGTTATTTGGCACAAACACATTAAGGGTTGTTATGTCTCCTTAGATAATTGACTCCTTTATATTATCCTATGTTACCCTTTTTATTCTTGATAATTTTTTTTTTTTTTCTGAAGTCTGCTTTGTCTGAAATTAATATAGCTACTCCAGCCTTCTTCTGATTAGTGCTAGCGGGATATATCTTTCTCCATCCCTTTACTTTTAATGTATCTGTGTATTTATATTTAAATCACATTATAGGCAACATATAGTTGGATTTAATTTTTAGATCCACTCTGACAATTTCTATTTTGCAACGTATTTAGACCTCCACATTTACAGTTATTATTTTTTAGAGTTGGGTTATCTACCATATTTGTAACTGATTTCTATTTATTATATTTTTTGTTTCTTTTTTTCTCCTCCTTTTTGTCCGCCTTTTCTGTTTTATAACTGATCATATTACGAGTCCATTTTCTCTCCTCTGTTAGCATATAAAATACAAACATACACACACACACACACACACACACACACACCATTTGTGATTGCCATGGAGTTTGCTATATACATATACAAAGCATTTAAGTTCACTTTCAAGTAACATTACAGAGCTTCACACAAAGGACGGAAGGAATGAGTTGGGAATACACTATTGTAAGGTAACTGCACTTATGATAGTGCATTCCCAAATCCTTCCTTCCATCGTTTACTGTTATATAAATGAGTCAAAAATAATGTCTCTGTATTGCTCCCCAGATTGCTTCTTTCTTCCCTGCATGCTGACACCCATTCGCTGAAAGGCCCACCAGGGCCAAACACAAATGTTTACATATCCAGTTCTTTTTAAAATAATTCAAACAAGCAGACTTTTAGTCATTGAGAGACTGCTTGCATTGCATATCCAATGAAACCTCACCTCACATTTGCTGGCCACTGACAAAAGCAAGCCTGTGGTTATAAGACCGCAAGCTGCTAGGCACTTTGAAGTTTTCTGACCTAGAGGATCCCTTCCTTGTTGCTGTGCCACATCACCTGGATCATAAATTTTCTCTCCATTTTCCCTCTCCTCAAAATGTTTCCTTGTTCTTCTCCCCTTCTGAGTAGCCACCCCCATGCTGTAAACTCTGGACAGATTCCTGATGTAAAAGGTCTCCCCAACAAGCAACTCCATTAAAGCTTGTGTGTACTATTGTCCTCATGGTAATATAGGTTTCCTAGATCATTCCCCACATTAGTTGAATCCCTTATATTTTGCATTGCTGTCATTCATTCCACTTATCCATATTCTATACTCACCTAATATATTGTTACTATTATTACTTTGAACAGTTATGTATTAGATCAATTAAGAATTTTAAAAAGAAAAAATTTTATTTTACCTTTATTCGTTCTTAGATGTTCTTTTAAGTAAATTTCTTTCTAATCTATATCGTTTCCCTTCTCTCTCAAGAACTTTTAATATTTCTTATAGAAAAGTTCTGTTGACAATGAATTTCCTCAGCTTTTTGTTCATCTGATAAAGATTTTATTTCTCCTTCACTTTTGAAAGATAATTTTGTTGAATATGGAATTCTATATTGATATGTCTCTCTTTTGGTAATTTAAACATTTTACTCTCTTCTCTTTTTTCTTGCATGATTTCTGAAAAGAAGTCTGATATAATTCTTTTTTTTCTTTTTTTTTTTGTTTTGAGACGGAGTTTTGCTCTTGTTGCCCAGACTGCAGTGCAATGGCACGATCTTGGCTCACCGCAACCTCCGCCTCCCAGGTTCAAGTGATTCTCCTGCCTCAGCCTCCCGAGTAGCTGGGATTAGAGGCATGCATCACCATGCCTGGCCAATTTTGTATTTTCAGTAGAGATGGGGTTTCTCTATGTTGGTCAGGCTGGTCTTGAACTCATGACCTCAGATGATCTGCCCAGCTCGGCCTCCCAGAGTGCTGGGATTACAGGCGTGAGCCACCGCGCCTGGCCTATAATTTTTACCTTTCTTCTTCTATAGTTAAGGTGCACATCTGCCTACTTTTAAGATTTTCTTTTTTCTTTAGTTTTCTACATTTTAATACAATAGACTTAGGTGTAAAATTGGGAGGTTTTATCCTGGTTTGTGCTTTCTAAGCTTAAGTCTCTACTGACATATCTTCAAGCTCACTTCTTTCTTTGGCCAGGTACAGTTTACTGATAATCCCACCAAAATATGTCTATTACAGTGCTTTTCTTAAATTTCTAACATTTTCTTTTGATTTTTTCTTAGTATTTTTAGCTCTCTCTTTACATTACTCATCTGTTCTCACATGTTCTCTATTTTACCATTATAGTTCTGAACATATCAATCAGAGTTATTTCAAATTCTGTCTGTTATCCTTCTTAGTCTTTTGGCTAAGATCAAGTGAAATTCTGTCTGATAATTCCAAAATCCATGCCATATCTGAGTCTGGATGTGATGCTTGTCTCTTCATATTATGTTTTTGCTTGCTTTTTAGCACACTTCATAATTTTTCAGTTGAAAACCATTTAGTATGTATCATGTAATATATAATAGATCCGAGGTAAATAGGCCTTTAGTGACAGGTCTTATGCTAATCTGGCTAGGAGACAGGCCTTGTTTAACGTTTGCTATAGTTGCAGATGCCAGAGCCTTCAATTTCCTCTTGTGTTCTTGTACACTGGCTCCTATTCTGTCTGTGGGTTTCCCTAAAAATGCTCTTAAATACAAGTCTGAGCCTTGCAGTTCTTTCAGTGTCATCCATTGTTATTTTATTTTAATTAATTAATTAATTAATTAATTTGGAAAACGAGTTTCACTCTTGTTGCGCGGGCTGGAGTGCAATGGCATGATCTTGGTTCACTGCAACCTCCAACGCCCGGGTTCCAGCAGTTCTCGTGCCTCAGCTTCCCGAGTGCTGGGATTACAAGTGTGAGCCACCACACCCGGTTCATCCATTGTTATTTTATATGGGAGACTTGTTGTGATGGTAAGGTATGGAGAAGGGGAAGCAGTCTGTCCTCCTATGATTAAGTCTCAGTCTTTAAGTGGGACTGTGTCACTAGTGTGATCTTCACAAGTGTTTCTCAGCTTCCCCCCTCCTCCCTTAGGCATGAGAGAAACACTTACAGAAGGCTGAAGTTGTATAATTTCTATTCCTCCACCTCAGATAATGTTCTGGTAAAGTCTTTTCTCTTGCTGAGCAGACCTTTATACTAAAGTATTATGGCCATATTTCAAAAGTTTTGCTTCTTTCCTCCCCTGACAGAAACATGAAGGTTTTTCGTGAGTCTTCATCATGAGTACCTCCAAGTAAAGTCCACAAAAATGCAGGCTTCCCAGATGTTTCTCACTCTCAGACTAGACCATATTCAGCCTCTAGGGATTCATCAAAGTTAGTATTTCTAGTGTTCCTATCAGTTTAGGGCTCCAGCAGCTTCTGTTCCATTTAGGCTGTGACTCCTGTGTTTACCTGTATTCACCTCCAGAGTCCTGGTGGCAGGCAGTTTGCCTTGAGGCCTCAATTATCTCACCGGTCCAAGAAAATTCATTGATTTTCAGTTTGTTCAGCTTTTTCCTGTTGAACGCTCAGGAATAAAAGTTTCCAACCTCTTTATTTGTCAAAACTGAAAATAAAAGTCCCCTTGATTTGTTTTTGAATGTTAAAACAACCTTGCATTTCAGGGATAAAGCCCATTTATTTATGATGCAGTATCATTTCTATATATTGCAGGATTGGATTTGTGAATAATTTTTTCATTTATGTTCATAACAGAGACTAGTTCGTAGTTTCCTTTTCTTGTAATGTTTCCTCTTGTCTTGATATCATGGTAATATTGGCTTCACAGAATCAGTTGAAAAGTATGATCACTTCAGTTTTCTGAAGAGTTTATATGGAATCAGTACTATTTCCTCCTGAAATGTTTTATAGAATTCACCAATGAAGCCATCTCAGTGTGGAGTTTTCTTTGTAGGAAGTGCTTAGCTATAAATTCAATTACTTTCATACATATAAGGCTATCCAAGTAATCTATTTCTTCATGAATATGCTTTGATAGTGTGTATCTTTCAGTAAAGTCCATTTCATTAAAGTTGTTGAACTTATTGGCATGAAGTTGTTCACAATCATTCATTATTATTATGGAATCTTTATAAATATTAGCCTTTATTTTTTCATACTGGTAAATTTGTTCTCTCCCTTCTCTCTTTGTCTCTCTCTCTCTCTCATTTGTTTCTTGATATGCCTGGCTGGAGATTTATCGTTATACTGAAATTCACAAAGACCCAGCTTTTGGTTTCATTGATTTTTATCTATTATATTTTTTTGCTTACTTTTTCTCTTTGATTTCTACTCTTTTATTATTTCTTTCTTTTGCATACATTGAGTTTAATTTTCTCTCTCTCTCTCTCTTTTTTTTTTTTTTTCTATTATCATTAGGTGGAAGTAGGAGCCATTGATTTGAGACCTTGCTCCTTTACTATACAGGTAGTTAGTGCTATAAACTTCTGTTTTACTTGGTGTCTTGTAAACATTTTAATATAATATGTTGTCATTTTCTTTCATTCAAAATACTTTTTAAGTCCTCTTTTAAGTAGGAGATATTTACAAGTATTTAATATCATTTCCAAATAGCTTATATCACACAGACCTCTTTGATATTGATTTCTAATTTAATTCCTTTGTAGTCAGAGAAAAGAGTTTGATTTGAATTATTTAAATTTATTGAGACTTGTTTTATGACCCAGAACAAGGTTTATCTAGGTAAATTTTTAAAGTACACTGGAAAAAAATGTAAAGAAATAATTATTTGGCTATCTTTTGTGGAATGTTCTATAATTTTTAATTATGTCTAATTGGTTGATGGTATTGTTTAAGTCTTCTATATCCTTAATAATTTTCTGCCTACTTGTTCTATCAATCATTGAAAGATGAGTGTTGTAATATGTTACTGTAATTGTGAATTTGCCTGCTTCTCCTTGTCATGCTATCCAATTTTGTTTCACACGTTTTCAAGCTTTATTATTAGGTGCACATACATTTAGAATTACTATGTCTGCTTGATGAATTGAACCCATTGTCTATGAAAATTCCCTCTTTATCCTCAGTAATATTATTTTCTCTGAAATCTATTTTGCCTAGTATTAATATAGCCACCCAAGATTCCTTTTTATTAAAGTTAGCATGACCTATATTTATCAATCTTTTTTCTTTTAACCCATTTCTGTTTTAATACTTAAGTTAGCTTCTTTTTTTGAGATGGAGTTTCACTCTTGTTGTCCAAACTGAAGTGCAATGGCACTATCTTGGCTCACTGCAACCTCTGCCTCCCAGGTTCAAGCGATTCTCCTGCCTCAGCCTCCCAAGTAGCTGGGATTACAGGCACGCACCACCACACCCGGCTAATTTTTTGTATTTTTTTTTTTTTTTTTTTTTTTTTGTAGAAACTGGGTTTCACTATGTTAGCCAGGCTGGTCTCAAACTCCTGACCTCAGGTGATCTGCCCGCCTTGGCCTCCCAAAGTGCTGGGATTGCGGGTGTGAGCCACCGCACCCAGCCTAAAGTTAGCTTCTTACTGGTAACGTGTATTTGGGTCTTTTTTGTTCAACCTAAAAATCCTTACCTTTTGCTTGGGTTGGGTTGCTTAGGCAATTTATTTAATGTGATTATTGTGATGATGGTGTTTAAATCTACCATCTTGCTATGTTGTTGTTTTGTTTTTTTCCATTTGATATTTATTTCCCTTTTTTTCCTGCCTCTTTTTTGTCTCTGCCTTTTTGGTTTAAGAGCTATAACTGTACTTTTGGTTTTTGTTTGAGTCATTGTTTTAAGGTTTATAATATACAATTTTAACTTATTATAGTCTATTCTCAAGTAATATACCACTTTGCATATAGCAGTGTACTTTCATTTCTCCCTTCCTAGAATGTTGGCTATTGTGGTGTCAAAAAAACAAAATTTCAAAAATTGATTTTTGAAGATCTAATTGACGTTTATTCGCTATTCATGAACCAGGCAGCATCCACTCTATAAACAGACATAAGCCCCAATGAGAATGGCAGAACAGTAGATTTTTGTAAGGGACTTTGATCAGGAACAAGGCAACAATATAGTAGAAAAAGCAGATTGGTTAACATCAAGTTATTTCAGATTACTTTCCTAGTGTGAGTTAAGGCAGGGGGGTTCCTAATCATGCTGGTTCAGGTTGCCTGGGGCCCTTTTGGTTGGTTGCATCAATCTTTTGCTTTTTAGAAAACTGACCTGTTTTTAGGTTCAATTTGGTTATGTGGTGCCTAGCACCAGTGACTCCATTCTGGTTTGGTCTGGTCTGTTGGAGCTTGGTGCAGGAGCTCAATCCAAAACAATGGCCTCCCACAAATTTTATTTGTAGTTGAAATACATTTTATTTTTAGATATATTATAAGCACCACAATACAATCCTATTGGTTTGCTTTAGTCAACTACTTAATAAAGATGTTTTAAAATAATTTTTAAAATTTTGTATTTACTCACATATTTAGCATTTCTAGTGCTGTTCATTTCTTAATGTAAATCCAGATTCCATTTGATATCATTTTCCTTCCACCTGGAGAACTTCACTATTTCCTATAGTGCATACTGACTGGGGATAAATTCTTTTAGTTTTTTTTAATGGATGTAAACCTTTTATTTTATCTTCCTATCTCAAACATACTTTTGCTAGTCATAGAATTCTAAGATAATCATTGCCTCCTCCCAATGCTTTAAAAACTTTGATCATTTGTCCCCTGGTTTGCTTTCTTTCTAAGAAGCCTCTCTTCATTTTCACCTGTATTCTTTTATACCCACTGTGCCTTTCTTATCTGGCTGCTTTTAAGATTTTCTCTTTATTTTATTTATTTTAAACAATTTGATCATGATGCGTCTTCATGTAATTTTATTCAAGCGTCTTGTCCTTGGAATTTGTTGAACTTCTTGGATCTGTAGACTTGCAGTTTTCATCAAATTTGGAAAATTGCAGATTATTACTTCTACTAATTTTTTTCTTTTTCTTCTCTTTTGGGATTTCAATTATACATAGAGTAAGCTGTCTGAAGTTATCCCACCACTCACCAGCATGCCATTCTGTCTCTCTTTCATTTTTGATACATTCTATCATTATGTTTTCAAGATCACTAACCTTACCTTCTGCAGTGTGTAATCTGATAATCTCAGTATCTTTTTATTTCTAGAAATTGTATTTAGATCTTTTTAAAAACATTTATATCTCTGCTTAACATGCTAAGCCTTTATCCTCTTGACCATTTAAATGCCTTTACTACTAATTCTATTATGTGTGTCATTTCTGGGTCTGTTTTATTAATTTTTTCTTCATTATGAATTGTAATTTCTTATTTGTATTCCCGTTAATTTTTAATTAAATGACACACATTATGAATTTTACTTTTTGAGTACTGTATCTTTTAATTCCTATAAATATTCTTAAACTTTATTACGGGATACAGTTAAATTACTTGGAATTATTTATTTTCCTTTCCAATCTTGCCTTTTAAGCTTTGTTTTGCTGTAACTAGAGCTTAAATACTGTGTTCAATGCCTCGAGAATAATGAGATTTTTTCTTTCTGACTATGAGGCATGTGAAATATTCCTGACCTTATGCAAGTTGCAAGGATTTTTTCCCTCTGCTTGTCTGATACAGCTTTGTTCTTGGCCTCAAGTAGTTCCCTCACATACACGTGATGAGCACTACTCAGCTAATGACTGAACAGGTGCCCTCTGCAGATTGACGGAACTCTTTCCATGTATCTATTTTCTCTTCCTTACCCTGTCTTTTTAAAGTATAACTACTTTGGCCTCCTAGGAATCCCAGCTTCATTTTCTTATTTAGGAACACTGTTGGGTTCTGCGTATAGTTTTCTTAAGTTGCAGCCTGGAAACTCTCTCCAAGAAGTAAGTCAAGGATAATTTTAGGACTGACACTATTTGTTTCTGCTCTCAGTAGCCATTATCCTGGCTGCTTAACATCCAATGCATAAATGTGGTCCCTTTTATTCCACTTTTGCCCAACACATTTCTCTATCTCTTTATTCATAAAGTAAGGGTCAGGCTGTTATAAAATCTATCTCATTTTTTAATGTTCTACAGCCTGGTAATGGATACATCAGAACCTGGCTTGGAGAGATATTTTCCCATCTCACCTTCTTTAGAATCCTACCACTACTCTCTGATATGGACAATTAATCTATTCCCCATCTTATTTAAATAACCAGCCAAAAGCAGTTCTGAGATAAGAACTACCTCATAGCCCTGCCGTACTACCTCTACTTTTCTCCCAACATTCTAACAAGAGATTGTCCATGGGGTCCTCTCATATAAGAATTCTAGCACTTTCTCCTCCACCTTGTGTGGGAAACCTTCCTTAGTCCTGGGTAAGCCACCTGGATGATGTGTGATTTCTTTTTAAAGATGTAAAGAAATTAGTTCAACCATTGTGAAAAGCAGTATTATGATTCCTCAAAGAGCTGAAAGCAGAGCTGTCACTCGACCCAGCAATCCCATTACTGAGTATCTACTCAGAAAATATTAATCATTATACCATAAAGACAGATGCGCAAGGTATGCACTGCAGCACTATTCACAATAGCAAAGACGTGGAATCAACCTGCATGGCCATCAGTGACAGAATGGATAAAGAAAATGTGGTACATATACACCACAGAATACTATAGAGCCATAAAAGAGAACAAGATGATGTCTTTTGCAGGAACATGAATGGAGCTGGAGGCTATTATCCTTAGCAAACTAACACAGGAACAGAAAACCAAATGCTGCATGCTCTCACTTATAAGTGGGGGCAAAATGATTAGAACTTATGAACGCAAAGAAGGAAACAACAGACACTGGGGTCTACTTGATGGGGGAGGGCGGCAGGAGGGAGAGGAGCAGAAAAGATAACTATTTGGTACTGGGCTTAATACTGGAGTGATGAAATAATCTGTAAAACCCCCGTGACACAAGTTTACCTATGTAACAAACCTTCACGTGTACCCTCTAATCTAAAAGTTAAAAAATGAACAAATAAAGTTGTACAGCCAGTGCCAGTAGATTATCCACTGATCTTGGGTGGAGAGCGTTACCAAGGGAAATGTAATCTGTTAACATCTCTCTTACATGAGCTGCTTGGAAAACAGTAATTGGATGTAAAGAGATTTTTTGCAATTGTGTGAATAGCCTTATTTGATTTATGTAGTGATGTGATTAACAAGTGCTGCTTTATGACTAGGTGGCTACTTTCGTTTTCTTTAGCATTCATTAACATAAAGAGAGGCTGAAACCTAAAGGACAGCATGTCTTTTCACTTCAAGAATGACTTCCAAACAAAATACATAGATTTTACCCTTGAGTCTTATTTCATGTGATATCATTAAAAAATTAACACCCAGACTTAGAAAAATGTTGTAAACAAAGGAGCTTTTAATTTTTCTATTTTAAAAAGAAGATAAATACGGAAGAAATTAGAGAAAAAGATTAAGGACGAGCAAGCTTCACTCTAGAGGAGTCATAAGCCTCGCAGGTTGTCATTATGCAGAGTTTCAGAACATTTTGGGGTCCAGGTAATCATGTCATTGCTAGATTTGTACAGTCCACAATTTTCCCAAAAGACAATGCTTGTCTCCTCATTTGCTTCAACTATTTTCAAATAGGCATATCCTCAGTGCTAATAAAGATACATTTCCGATTTTAGAAGTTCCTATTTGGATTTGAACCTGGATCTACTGTCCAAGTTTCACCTACACTTAACACTTTTCTTTCTAGGAGAGAAAATGCTATCTGATTTCATGACGTAACTATATGCTCTTTGGAAACAGCTACCTTTCCTCATCTACATCTTTCTGCTTGCAGTGCCTACCAAGTCCTTTGCACATAGCTGAATTATTAGTATCCAGATGATTTTATTATGTCAACTTGGAAATTACTTGACTTTAGCTTCAATTTCTGCTCGTTTTTAAATATATGTGTTTGCGTTTCAATAGCAAAGTAGCATGCCTGTGTGTGTGTATATATATATGTGTGTGTACTTGATAAACAGATGAAGAGTGTGTCATGTATCTTCAATCTGATCCTGTAGATTCACTTTCTACCCATCTCCAAAATGTTCTCCACCTGGTAACTGCCTGTTTGGGTTATATTACCAGGTTCCTCCTACGCCCCTCTGGCTTCTATGTGGGTTTGGCTAATGGGGCACATCAGCAGGAGACAGGAGAAAGGTTCCAGGCACCCACATGTGGAAAACTGAGGTAAAAATTGTGTATGTGAGGGAGGAGAGCACGTCCTATGGGTGCTATGAGGAAGAGGAAAACCCTTTACAGATATTCTCTAAAATGCCCTACTTCACTAGGTATTACTGCAATATGTTGTGAAAATTTCAAAGCTAGTAACAGAGAGACTGTCTACCTGAAGCCTGCATCAGGATACATGTAAGACAGACCAGTCAAGCAAGGGAAAAGTGACAATTTTCCAGCTATTCTGGGTATCCCACTATGATGAGCTTAAGTTCCAGGAAGGAAACTGAAGGAGACTCTTTTACCAAGTTTTGCTGGAGGGGTTTAATAAACTTGTTAAAGAAGGACTATCCAACATTAAATATACTATCCAAAGACTTTCTCAAAACTAATCTATGTGTCATAATTGCATACTGTGGAAACATTTATTTTCATTGTCAATCAATTAAAAAATTTATTTCTTAGGTTACCTTTAGAGATCTCAAAATAAAAAGATTCTTGCGAACCCAACAGAGTATATATAACAACACGGAACAATAACATTAAGAAAACAACTCAGAAAAAAAGCTGCAAGAAAACTAACCTAAATTAATTCAAGTATTCTCTAAGACATATAAAAATATGGGAGAGGAGCAGGGGTAATCAGAAACAGAAGTTTTGTGATGATGGTAACAAGGAGCATAGGCGAAGGTCTTATGACTTGGTGGAGGACCCTTAATCCCTGAGATCCATGAGTCTGGATTAGGGGCAAAAGACTGGCCTAGAGATGCCCTGCATCATTTCTTGCTGTGGAAAACCAGAGAAAATCTGGATACCAGATACAAGTATCTGGAGAACCACCTCATCAGGAAAAAGACACACACACGGGAGGAAACAGCCATAGACAATTGTAACTGGACATTCCCCATGGCTCTCATTTTAGACAGGACCAATTATGACAATCTAGTTTACTCTCTAATAGCAGTGATGAATGCCAACTTGAAATAGTTGTTAATGGCTACCTGGAAGAGGAACTTGATACCAGAAAGCCTGTCCAGGCCAGTGGGAAGAGTGTCATTCTGGATTAGGGACACCTGCCAAGAATAAAAAGCAGGTCTTTGGTGGTGTTTTCCCTTGATAAACATGATATAGTATTTCAATATATTAACTGCCAGGGAAAGGGGAAGGATTTCATTTAAATGTGTGGATATGTCATCACTCTGCTCTTGAAATTCGTTCAGATAAGGTAGAGTTTTTGATAAACCACTCCAAGCAGTGGCTTTTCTACTGCAGTCCCTGTCCCACCAGGAGCTCTCTCTGTGCCCACCTAGTAGGCATCTTCACTCTCACATATTGTTCCTTTCCCAGACTTGTGGTTTTGACACCTAAATGGAATGAAAGAGGTAAAAGGAAGAGAAGGTGACTGCGAGGATGAGAAAGGAAGAAAGAAGGTGTGCAATACACATGTATATAAGATAAATGCTTTCACATAATATCTCATTTTATTATTTCCACTATATTTATGCAGTATTATAGTGTTTTTCAAAAATGGCAAAATTAAATATCAGATAACTTATCATTCCCAAGATCAACGGGTTGACAAATGAGAACTCAGGGACCAGAACTCATTTGTTATGTTATTTTCCCCTATGATTCCACATCCAACATTTTTTCTCCTTTATTATATTGCCACATTTTTTACATTCAATATGGCCTCCTCCTCTTTCTTTTTCACTCCTCATTTCACCCAAGCTCCACTTTTGCAAATTAAGGTGATGTGAGAAAATGTTGGGCAAGCTTCAGATTGGAAGTAAGACTGATATGGTTTGGCCCTGTGCCCCCAGCCAAATCTCATCTTGAATGATACTTCTGTAATTCCCATGTGTTGTGGGAGGGACCCAGTGGGAGACAATTGAATCCTAGGGGCCGTTTCCCGCATACTGTTCTCATGGTAGTGAATAAATCTCACAAAATCTGATGGTTTTATAAGTGGTTTCCACTTTTGCTTCTCTCTCATTCTCTCTTGCGTCTGCTATGTAAGTGCCGTTTGCCTTCTGCCATGATTGTGAGGCCTCCCCAGCATGTGGAACTGTGAATCCATTAAACCTGTTTTTCTTCCCAATCTCAGGTATGTCTTTATCAGCAGCATGAAAATAGACTAATACAAAGACTTAGCTTGTAATTCAAGGGTATACTATCTTAGTCCTTTATCCTTTCACCCTGATGGGAACCATTAATGTTCAGATTCCATACAAGCATGTCTGAAGTATCGCAAAGCAGTATGAGAAGACATTACATTGACATCCAACCAGATTCAATAATTAATAAAAATGGGGGCTCTATTAATAAAGGCAGAACATTTAAAATGGGGAAAAGAGTAAGTTCTACCTTCTTCCCTACAGGTCTGGCCAGGCCTGAGAATGATGTTGTGTTAAAAATCTCTCTTTAAGATGAAAACAGACAAATTAGCATCCAGTGAAAAATGACCAGGTGAGTTAAGACTTGGAAGCCATGTTATATATGAGAAAAATAATATTATAATAATAATATACACCCTGGGGATTTTTAAGCTATAAGAGAGATGTCATAAAAATTAAAAATAAGTATCTTAAAGTATATAAAAGGGACTAATGTGGGAGAGGGAATCGACTTGTTATATTAAACCAAAGGGTATACCATGAAATAATTGGGTGAGGACACAAACATACTAAGGTGTCTGAGAAATTTAGGATCCTTCCTTAAGTAGAGAGCTCCCTGTCCCCACAGACAGTCAAGTAGAGACGGAACTAACATTCAACCATTCTATTGCAGAAGGGAATGTAAGCATCAGAAGGTAGTTGCACTAGATAACCTGTAGATGTTTCTTTCAACACTGAGCTTCTCAGGCTCTTTACGGTCCTTACTACCTTTATGATATGTTGTTGCAGGAATTCTTCCCAGCATAGGGTTGGAAAAATCGCTTATTTATATCCACTGCCAATTACTTAGGAGCATCCTGCACACAGTACTTGCCCAGTAATTGTTTTTTTTTTTTTTTTTTTTTTAAGTCAAAATGCTAAAGTTCCCTGCATGAGGTGCAAATGTTCTATATAGAATACAGTACATAAACTTTCAGGGGAAAAAATCACTTAGTTACATGGCAGCAGAATGAGCTCTCCAATGGGACTCTCTCCAGCTGAGTTGTGACCACCTGCCAGTCATAGGTGATAATGTGCTATTATTCACAAAAAGACGACAAACCTAGTGAGTTTCTCAGCATGCCAAGAACTTGGTAAATTAGTTCTGAATATTGAGGACTTGCATTTCCTTCATTTGCCTATCACTTAAACCTTCTTCTGTCACACTGTAAAACTAGGAGAAAAAATACACTTTCTTCTGTATCTCAGTTCCCACTGGACTGAGATCAGAAAGAAAAGTGAATGGCAAGGTGAGGGGAAATGATGCTTAAGACAGAAATCTGAATATAGCAGGAGAAGCAAAAACCAGTTCATCCCAATTTAAACATTTCTTTAACGTATAATTTCCTCCTTTTTACTTGCAGGCAGTTTTCTGAAGGTGCACATTTAGCTTCCAGGGTAAATGTAAAGCTTGAAGCTGCAGTTCTGCACTGAAGCTACTGTTATTGTGGCATAAATTAAATAAGGGAAAATGGAGATTGATTTGTTTTGCTCCTGGAATAAGACCCCAGTGCTCCTCCAAAGTTGTGTAAAAGGCTGAGGAATCTGTAGTACAAATACTTTAATTAGCTGACAGCATGTGGGATGAATTACATTTCATTTGTTTAAGATGCTTGTATAATAAAGGATTTGTTCCATTTTTTACACTGTAATGGATAGATAGAGGAGAGGGATATCTTAGAAATTTGTTCATTTAAAGCAATAACTGCAATATTGTACTGCAAAGTGGAATATGACATGAAGAACGCTGTAGAGAAAGGGTGTAGGAGCCTTCAGATTCTGCGGATTCTCTGTACCTTTGCCCTTCTGCCTGGTTATGAAGCTCACATCTCACCATCTAACAGCTCGAGAACTTCTGGCCCCACCTTTGGCCCTCGCCATCTTTTGCCGGCAAGAATGTAACAGCCTCTTAATTGGTCTCTTCACCTTAGATTTTATGTTTCTACGTCCGTCCTCCTTCCTTCATTCTATAGGCAGAGTGTTCTACCAATAATGATAATAAGAGTGGGCTCTTCCCTATTTAAAAACTATTCAGTACTACCCTATACGATAAACTCCAGGATCTTTCATGTGGACTTGAAATGCCCCATCTGGATCTCCAGCCTCAGCCCATATCACTCCTTTTCTTGCACATTAGGCTTCATTGGCACCTAACTACCGGAAACCAGATGAAATCATATTCTTTTTCTTTGAATTTGTCATGCCATCCAACCTCCCTCCATGTGTCCTCCTGCCTCCTGTGTGGACAAGCTGCACTTCAACAATGCCTCCATATGACCCTGTAAGTACTCTACCAAAGTATTTCTACCATGGCATGAAAAGTGTACATTCATGTGTTCATTCCCCATTAGATGGTGAGTTCCTTGAGGACAGCTTTCAATATATAATCATCCTCGTGTTCCTAGTTGGTAGTACAGAACAGGTGTTTATTACATGCTTATTCAATAAGTGCATGAAAATATATTCTTTCTATTACTTCAACAGGATTACAGTAAAAGTAATGTTTTACCAAATTTTCAAGTGAGGCAGGTGTCAACAAGTCACATACTAAAACGTGGCAAGTGTTTGCAAGATAAAATTCTTCTTCCCTACAGGTCTGGCCAGGCCTGAGAATGATGTTGTGTTAAAAATCTCTCTTTAAGATGAAAACAGACAAATTAGCATCTAGTGAAAAATGACCAGGTGAGTTAAGACTTGGAAGCCATGTTATATATGAGAAAAATAATATTATAATAATAATATACAGCCTGGGGATTTTTAAGCTATAAGAGAGACGTCATGAAAATTAAATAGTAAGATAATTATTATGAGTAGTGCTGTAATGAACACACACGTGCCTGTGTCTTTGTAATAGAACAATTTATATTCTGTTGGGTATACACTCAGTATTGGGATTGCTGGGTCAAATGGCAGTTCTGTTTTTAGGTCTTTGAGGAAAGGCCACCCTGTTTTCCACAATGGCTGAACTCATTTACACTCCCACCAATAGTGTATAAGAATTCCTTTTTCTCCACCGCCTCGCCAACACTTTTTTTTTTCTTTTTTTTTGACTGTTTAACAGCCATTTGATTAAGGTGAGATGGTATCTCATTGCAGTTGTGATTTGCATTTCTCTAATGAACAGTGATGTTAAGTTTTTTTCATGATTGTTGGCTGCATAAATCTTTTTATTTTTTTTTTGAAAAGTGTTTATCTCCTTTGCCCACTTTTTTGGTAACCCTCAACTTTCATAGATTTTAGAAACATAGAAAATATTCCTGCACAATAGAAAAATAATCACAGTGGCTGCACATGTTGCATGACTACCATCAGGCACAGAAGCTTTTTAAAGTACATTATGTACCTTATCTTACTTAGTTCTCTTGACAACCTCATGGGGTAGGTACTAAGGCCAGGTGACTAGAAAGAAAAAAAATTAAAATGCTATTCAAGTTCTTAAAACCTCAAAGGAGTAAGAATGTTTTTCTTTAAATGGTCCTTTCTGGAATTCCATAATGAAAATAAGAATCATTCATTTTAATAACATTTATTGAGCCAATAACCAGAAAGCACATTAATAAGGATATTACATGTATTATTTAATTTTCATAGCAAACCTATGAGTTACAAATTACTATTATTTTTATTTTACTGATGAGGGAACTCAGGTTTAGAGAGGTTGAGTACCTGTCCACTCAAACAGTAAGACACAGAACCAAGACTCAACGTCCTCCTTATGTCAGTTAGGTTGTTTACAGTTTTATAATATATTTTTAAAGGCTATATTCTTTAAAAAATGGTGTACATCCTTTAAAAATTCGTGCATATCCTGGTGTGCAAAAGTTTCCTTAGGTAAACAGCGATAAGAGGTACTGACAGATCACAGGAAATACCCATGTTCAACTTCACTATGAAATGCCAATCTGCATTCCACAGAAGTGTTACAGTTTACACCCTCATCAAAAGTGAACGCGAGTTTCTGTGGCTCCACATTCTTGCCAGCACCTCATACATTCTAATAGTTTAATTTTCTCTAATTTTGTAGTTTTAATTTTCTTTCCCCTGGTTAATGAGATTTAATATCTTTCAAATATTAATAGAACATTTTTGTTTTGTCATCTTTGAGGTTTGTGCGCAGTGATTAATTTTTTTCATTTTTCTATTGGGGTTTTTTTTTTGAGTGACAGAAGTATCTAGATATACTACACACTAATCCTTTGTTGTTTACATGTATTGCAAATATCTCCTCCAAGTTTGTAGCATTTTTATTCACTCTTTTAGGAAAGAGAAGTCATTGGCTATTTTCCTTTATGCTTTGTGCTTTTTGTATCTATTTAAAGAAATATTTCTCTACTAAAAGGTCCATCAGTCGCAAGGTTTTCTTCTAAACATATTATAATTTTCCCTTTTATCTTCCTGAATTTGGTTTGCATGTGGATGTGAAGTAGAGATCTGTGATATATATTTTCAGAGCCCCATCCATGCTCCTTAGGCCCTCCCAAATCTCTCCCAGAGCTCACCCAGGGCTTTAGGGAAGAAGAGTTCTACTTTTGGTTTTCTACCTTAGGCATTTGATTGAGGGTATTCTCTGGCTACTGAAGCAGGCTTGGCCCATACACAGAACTGTCTAAAAAAGGACCAAAGTCCCAAGAGCGACTTCAGCCTAAGAAAGAAAAGTATCCCAACTTCTTCATATGTATAAAGTTCCCCACAATCACAACCTCCTTCACCACAATGACAACCAACTTTTAACATGCATTTCTTCACCCCTGAATAAGACAATTGGAAGGTACTTTCTACAGTGTCTCTGAGATTCACAGTAGACTTGAGCTCTTATTCCCACAGTGATAGCCAACTTATTAACATACATTTTATTATCTTTCCCTCCTCTAATTTATTTCCCCACTCACTGACTTGCTTCCTGAGATCACCTCCCAAATAAATACTTTTATTTGAATCCTTGGTTCAATTTCAGTTATTGCGGTAACCCAAAATGTTCTAGAAAGCAAACCTTCAGGATGAGATACTATAACTAGGTTACTTACCAGTCAGATGACAAAGGGTTTCCAGTGCTATAATAAATGGGATGGTAATGGACACTTTTATTCTTTAGTATCACTTTACTGAGAATCTCACCTATGGTGGACTGGGAGGAAGCACAGGTAAAAGAGGAAACACTAACATATACATATTTCCATATATATACACTATACAATATATATATATGCAGTCTACAGAAGTTCTACAATTTACACACACACACGTGTGTATGTGTATTGTGAGGATAGAAAGGTTGGCTGGGTTTTTTCAACTATATTGGAAGGATGATAAAAAACAGGCTCATGTCTCCCAAATATTAGCTTAAGGCCTGCTATGAAAGCAGAAGGCCTCTATTGTGTCTTTAAAGAGACTCTTATCTCCAGCAGCCAGAAGACAGAATATGCTCAAAATCGGGATTAATATTTGATTGTAAGGATGGTAGGAGTTAAGAAAAAGCTGAATTAATAGGCATTGCAAGTCTTCTATGTCAAACATAGAGTCCTGATAAGGCAAGTCTCAGAGGGAGGTATCTGAGCTCTCAGACTGCTGTGAGTGCTGTGGGCCAGCAGAAGAAGACACCTCTTCCTTGCTAGAGAAGAGCAGATTCCGTACCTTGAAAACCACAGAAAGCTGATGATTCACAAGATGAGTTTGTTCTCCTCAATGCAAACAATTAAATAAAATTCAGTGATATAGTAAATTCAATGTCTCACCTTGTTGATTGTATCTAGGTTCCTGGAGCCAGTCCAGATACACTGCTACACTTGGAAACAATGCTTCCACATCAGTAGCTCGCAAAGTGTGGTCTACAAATCCCTACAGATCTTACAAACCTTTCTGGGAGTCCACGAGGTCAAATGATTTTCAAACTAAGACGCTATTTGCCTATTCTGTGCTTGGGTGACATTTCCACTGAGAGTACCAAAGCAACGGTGTATTCAATTTCTGGTGCCTTAGCAAAAAAGTTAAAGCAATGGCACCACACTGTACTAATATTCTTCATTGCTAATTTTTAAAGTCAGTTTTTCTAGGGCTTTACTTGATGAAGCAGTCAAAATCATTATTAATTTTTAAAACTGATCCTTGGGAACATGTCTTTTTAATATTCAATGTGACAAAATAAGAAGTATGCATAGAGCTTTGACTGCATACCAAAGTGTGAGCATTATATCAAGGGAAAGCACTTCTGAAATTATTTCAAAATTATTTCCATAAAGGGGCTGAATAAGCCCCTTTAATGGAACAACGTTTTGTCTTGAAATAACAACTGACAGGCATAGAGTGGTTACTCAGGCTTGGTTATTTGGCAGTCATTTTCCCAAAAATGAATGAATAAGCCTGTCAAGTCAAAGAAAACAACGGATAAATTGTTACCAATGATGAAATTGGAGTCTTCAGGTAAAAATTAGAACCGTGGCAAGTTTCTATGTTACACCTTGAATTTGACCCACTTCCCAGTACTTAAAGACTTTTTAATGAGACTGGTGATTTTATTAAATAATGTGACTTTTAAAATATTGCATAATGGAATACATCAACATTTCGAAGATCTGTATAACTCAGTGAGCTAATATTTTCCAAATGATCAATGTGTGATGTTACAAGACCATGCATAGCTAAATAATTTATTTAAGGTGCAAGATAGGCCAGTGAATTTTAATCCAGCAGAAGATGAAAAGTTCATGGAAATTATTTCAGATGCCATATCACAGCTGTACTTTAAGAAACAACTACTTGCCAAGCTTTTGTGTAGTATTGAAGAATATTCACAACTATCTGAAAAGGCTATTACAGCATTCTTCCCTTTTCCAACTACATATTTTGTGAAGCTTGATTTTCTACATACATGTCAGCCAAAACAGCATTTAAGTACAGACTGAATCCAAAAACAGAAAACTCTATCTTCTGTTGCGTTTCATATCAAAAGACTTGCAAAATGTAAATGAATGCCCCTATTCTCACTTCCATTTTATACTTTAAAAAATTCATAAAAATATATTAGATGTATTAACCTGTAATTTTGTTATTTTAAAATGAATTAACACAAATATATTTTAACATTTCTCAGTTTAATTTCTAATACGATAAAGTTTCTCAGTTTAATTTCTCAGTAAAATTTCTCAGTTTAATTTCTAATATAGTCAGAGGGTGATGAGGGGAGGGAAGACCATCAGGACAAATAGCTAATGCATGTGGGGCTTAAAACCTAGGTGACAGGTTGACAGGTGCAGCAAACCACCATGGCACACGTATACCTATGTAACAAACCTGCACATTCAGCACATGTATCCCAGAACTTAAACTAAATTTTTTAATTTATAAAAATATATTAGATATGTTAACCTGTAATTGACTTATTTTGTCATTTTTAAAATGAATTACGACAAACGTATTTTAATATTTTTGTTTAATTTCCAATGTGGTAAATATTGGTAGGCATAACCCACATAGGCAAAAACTATTCAGAGTTCTCAGACATTGTGAGAGTGCAAATGGGTCTCAAGACCAAATAGTTTTGAGAACTATTAGCCTACAGTAAATAAAGTACAGGTGCTGAAATTTCCTTGTCAGTATACAAAAGAAGGAGTTAGAAAAACTCAGAGAGGAGGTATCCTTACTAAAATGGATTTGTCATATAAAATCCATTTCAGAAAAATCACCAGTTCACTATGTGTCCTGGGAGGGAGCAGAGGACACTAGAATGTATTAAAGCAATAAAAAAATGCACAAGTGGGGAGGCACAGTCTGTCCCCTGTGGGCTTGAATGAATGACAGAAGACACTATTATAAACTAGGCTCCCTAGTGTCAATATGGATAGAATCCCAGAACAGCAAAGTCCAAATTATGATACATAACAGTCAGAGGAAAGGTGGAGATGATTATGCTAATGGACAGCAAGAGAGAATGGCAACTATGGCTCCTAACCCATTGGGATCTTCACTATGGCTGAAATACCATGGTATTCACAGGAGTGAAACCGATGGAAAACAATTAGAATATTGTTTGACTTATGTAATTTTTAAAAATGCTTTGAGATGGAAAGCAGAAGGCTGATGCCAGTTGATGCAATGTAAACATCACAAGCTCTGTTTCCGGACTTGAGCCAGTTCTCAGACACAGAGTCCATCAATTGAAGCGGAGGTCAGACACTCTTAAGAAAGGACCCTGCATCCCCACAGTAGTAGGTACAAAATATTCCCCCAATCCTTACCCAAAAGGACTTACATGCATTTACACAGGTAACACGGGGGGAAAAAAGGGATACACAGATCTTTGGAGAGCTATTGAATACAGGGTTTGAGGTGACAGCAATACCAGGAATCCAAAAATGCCAGCATTCTCTGTAATTCGACAGGGGCCAAATGGAGAATGTGATAAATGGAGTCCTGGACCAAATATATATAAATCTACCATACACTGGGTCCAACTGGTCTGCAGATCACTCTTTGTTCACTTCCCCAGTGCCTGGATGAGATAAATACATATAGGAGCTAATAGAACCCTCAACTGATTTTCCAACCTGTGGAGTAAGAGCCTTTTAACAGAAAAGGCCAAACTGAAGCAATTGAAACTGCATTACCCTAGTCAAGATACTCAGTTGTAAGCAATATCATAACTCAGCTAGATTTCACAAAATTGTGCAACCCTTGAAGATTCGAAGAAGGTAGGGATGATAGTCTTCAACATATATCCCCATTTAATTCACTAGTATGGCCCTGCAAAAAACAGATGGATATGGCAGATGGTGATAGACTACAGTAAACTTAGCAAATGGTAACCCCAATCATACGTGCTGTGCTAAAGATAGTATCTTTACTAGAGTAGATAAACACAGCCTCTGGTTTCTGGAAGCAATTAATTTCCTCAATGTGTTATTTTTAATATCCATCAGGACGGAGAATCAAAAAGTTTGTATATACCCTGCAGAGGCCCTGGTTCCCACAGGTGTAACATTTCTATCAGAGTTATAGTGAGTATTCAAGTAAACTTAAAACTATGACTGCCATCTGATCGTTGTGGACTTCTTGTGTCATTGAACCAACAGGTAAAAGAAAAAGCAGTTATTATACTGGATATGGTAACCTAGCCAGTAAATATGAAGTAAATATAAGAAGCAAGGATTTCTACTTTATATTAGACACAAAGAGAAATATATCAAAAACTCTGAGGATTCTCTGGTGTGTCTCCTGGTTCTTACATGCCTGGTGATAGTAGTAAATGAGGAACCGTAGAAAATGAGACTGACAAGGGTGAGGTAACTAGAGGTCAGACCTTGAAGGGACGAAGATCTCTTCGTCTCTACTGGTCAACCAATGTGCAAAAGTGGAAATATTAGATGAGAATAAAGGAGAGGAGATAATGAATATTAATTTCATTCTCACAATTGACTCCATGAAAGTAACCATATCTTGTCTCACTGCATTCCTGGGGACTTTTTCCTAAGATTGTAAGAAATCAACACCAAGAAGAATCAAAGATAGAACTTAGTGGATTTAAAGTGAGGCACAAAGGGAACTGAGTATTAAAATGATGCATTGCAGTCCCGCTCATACCCATTTTTCCTACCCAAAAGGTCCCATGAAGCTATATTGAATTTCTGTATACACCAACAGTGGCATACCTCAAGTGTCTGCATCTCTATGTCTGAGATTTTTCTCTGACCGTGGAAACATATTCAGCCTGTGCACACAAGCAGGACAGAAATTTCAGAGAGGTCATGAATGACCTGATGCGGTTCTAAAGATGATCACAAATTCTTTAATACTCCTATCATCAAGAGGTAGAGTCTATTGCCTTGCCCCTTGTATCTGAACTGGCTTTGATGACGTATTTGAAGTGGAAGTGACAATGCATGACTTCTGAGGCTAGGTTAGCAGTGCCTAGGCAGAGTCCACCTTTTTGCTCGAGATTAGACTTCCAGGATAGGAGGACGCTCAAGTCATATGGAAAGATGACAAATGGATGTTCTGGTTGCCAGTTTCCACTGACCCCAACCTCTGGTTCACCCTCAATCAAGTGGCAAATATGATGAAAGAAGCCTCCAGGTGATTCTGACTCCTTTTTCTCAAGTCACCCTCAGTCATTTGAGTCCTCTTAGTTAAGTCTCCAAGCACTGTGAAGCAGAGACAAGCTATCCCCACTATGCCCTGTTCAAATTCCTGTTGATAGAGCCCATGAGTCTAATAAAGTGAGCTTTTTATTTAATGCTACTAAATCTTAGGGTAGTTTGTTTCAAGCCACCAATAACCAGAGTCTACCCCTAGGAATAACATTCAACTCATGAAGGATAGGAGTTGGTCATTTAATATCTCGGCTTCTTTATCCTTTACATTTTGACATGTGTTCTATAAAATGTCTCTGGGGCCTATCAGAAGGATTCAGTCCCCGTTGCTTATAGAAGCAAATGACTCATAAACACACCCTTCAGTTGCTTTCCTCTGTTCCCTGTCCCACTTTCCCAATCTCTGACTCTGCTTCCTCAGATTCATCTCTCAGATAAATAACTTGCACCCAAATCCTTGTCTCCAGGTCTGCTTTTGCATAAACCAAAACTAAGAGTGGATCCAATTTTTTCTTGTTGTCTGGCTGTGCTTCTAAATGGACAATAAATGTACCCTATGCCATTTGTTAAAAACTCATCATCTCCCTTCTGACTAGTAGTATCACTTGTGTTCCCAAATCAACCACCTCTCTATACTTAAGTCTCCTTCTGTGATATCTATTTTATTGCACTGATCTATCTGTCACTGCACCAATATTAAACTGCCCTATCTGTTAGGGTCAGTCTTCTCATCTCTCCTCTTATTCAAGAGAATAAGCAAATATTCATATTTACATATAAATTTTACAATAAGTTAGTCAAGTTATACAAAAATACATATTGGGGTATCTATTGGGATGGTATTGGGAGGGAGTTTCTTAAAAATGTTAAAACCATCACATTGTGCTTTGCCAATCCATGGACATAATATACCTCATATTCAGATTTTCTAAAATGTCAAGAAAGATTTAGTTTTTTTCATAAAATCTTAGAGGTTATTTTTAGGTTTATTCTGAATACATTGAATGAGTTGGTGCTTCTTTCAAATGATATATTTTAAAGATTCTCATTTTCTATTTTTGTTTTTGATGTAGAAATATAACTTATTTTTGCATAACAAACATTTGAAAACAATCTTGCTTTCTTCTCTCATTGGTAGCTTCTTTCAGACTTTCTAAGTACAGAATCATATCATTTGTGTGTTAATCAAGATCTCAGCAGGAAGTAAATGGCACCCTAAGACAGGGTAATTGAGGAGAACTTTTTTAAAAGTTTACAAAGTGGGGCAAGGCTTAAGAAAATCAAAAATTCATAATGCAAAAAGCAGAGTTAGTAACCTAGGGACCTGGGTAGGTGGTTGATTTGGGAACAGAAATTGTACCACTGGTCACCAGACCCGAAGGGGCAAAGAAGGGGACTAGTTACCTAAATTTCAGAAAACAACTATAGGGAGGGCCACCTGGCAGGATTCATGGCCTTTGTTAGAGGGACGAAGGGAGGAAACCAGGAAAACACATACCCCTACCTTCTCTCCCCACTAACCCTCTAATATCATACTGGCGTGTCATTTTGGCTAAATTCAAATAAATGTCAGAAAATAAACACATTGATACAATTCATTCAGACCAGTCTTCTGAAGCACAGAGTAAAACAGAGTGGGTGGAATGAGGATGCAAAGGGGAAAATGGAAGGTAATCAGCACAATTTGCAAAGATTGACAATTTTATTTCTCCTCTCCCAGTCCTTGTCCTTCAGATGCAAATTGTTATTTAACATGCCTATTATGATTTTTAGCTTTATTGAGGAATAATTGACCAATACAAATTGTGTATACAAATAGTATGCAACATGATGATTTAATATATACATACACACTGTGAAATAATTATTCCAATCATTAACACATCTGTCACCACCCTTAGTTATCATTGTGCATGTCTGTGTATGGGTTGAGGGGGTGGTAAAGACACTTAAGATCTAGTGTCTTGTGTCTTTGCAAATTTCAAGTATATGTACAGTATTATTCACTACAGTCACCATGCTGTACATGAGATCTCCAGAACTCATTCATTATATAACTGAAAATTTATCCCCTTTGAGCAATATCTCCCATACTCTCCCACCCCTACTTCCTGGCAGCTATCATCCTATTCTGTTTTTATGAGTTTTTTTTAGATTCCACATATGAATGACATCATACACTATTTGTCTTTCTGTGTCTGGCTTGTTTCACCTAGCCTAATATCCTTCAGGTCCATTCATGTTGTTGCAAATGGCAAGATTTACTTCTTTTTAGGGCTGAATAATATTTGTGGGTTTGTGTGTGTGTCACACTTTCTCTATCCATTCATCCATCTATGGACACTTAGGTTATTTCCATTTCTTGGCTATTGTGAATAATGTTATAATGAAAACAGAGGAACAGGATATCTCTGAGATGCTGATTTCATTTCTGTCATATAAATACTCAGAAGTAAGGTTGCTGGATTGTATAGTAGTTTCATTTATTTTTAGGAGCCGCCATACTGTTTTCCATAATGGCTAATACAGTGCATGATAGTATACTGTACAGGCTTCTCCTCTTCTCCTCACCTTTGCCACTACTTGTTATCTCTCATCTTCTTGATAATAGCCATCCTAACAAGTGTGAGGCAATATCTCGTTGTGGTTTTGATTTTCATATTCCTGATAATTAGAGATGCTGAGCACCTTTTTATATACCTGTTGGCCATTGGTATGTCTTTGCAAGAATATCTATTCATGTCCTTTGCCCATTATTTAATTAAGTTATTTCTTTGTTTACTATTGAGTTTATGAGATGCCCAAGTTTTGATGGGAGAAATTATGCCACCAAAATGTATATTATATGCATATGTATGTGTGTGTATATAAATACACATTTCTGTACATATATATTTAATAAAAACTTCCCAAATGTAATATATTTAAATCAACTGAATCTGACATCATGTACCCTTAGATACTAAGAGAAAACTATAGGCCCCATAGAAATCTTAGAAGTATTTCTAGGGAAGTTAACCCATAAAGTTAATATTAAAATTTGGAAAAAGACTAATACAATTCAGCACACAATAATCTATCCCTGAAAGATTCAAAGATCATAAGTGGCAGTCATTTGGCAGTGTAAAAATTAAATCATGCCACTAACAATTGAGTTTCCATTTTTAGGAAACTTTGAGACTGCATAAAAAATGTACAAGTTATACAAGTTTTCTGTTAAATTTTAGACCCTTGTGACAATATCATAGGAAGGTTTGGAATATTCCAGGGCTGTTAGGTAGTAAAATAGTTGATCTCCCTCCAAAATACCTAAAAGCTTAAGACTAATCTTAGAGGAAGTGTCACAGGTGGTCTACCAGGATCAAAATGATTCTATGTCTTTATCAATGACTTGGTAAAGACTTTGAAAAATATCTTCATCAAATTGCTAATGTTCTTGAATTAAGAATTACTCAGGTTTAAAAAGACTTAATACACTTTAATCTTGAAAAAATTGGGGAAAATATTTTTGAAAAAGCTGATGTTTAATAGTTACAAACATAATATTGTCCGCTTATATATATACACACATATATATACGTATACAGACATACATACACATTCATGTATATACATATATACACATAGATATAACACATGAGGAAAATGATGAGGCACAAGAATAAAAGAAAATTTCCAGGGGCTCAACTTATTTTTCTCCTATAATGCACAGTGTGGGTATAGTTGAGTATGTATTTTTATAAAGCACATGGAGAATCAGGATTAAGAAAAAAAGACATTGTTTATTAGAGAAAAGGCAACTGGAAAGATCATCAGGAAATTTTATGGAAAACTCTCAGATAGAAATAAGCGGAGTTTCCAGAAAGTACTACAGTAAGTCAGCTCAGAGAAATGGACAGACTTGTGGACTCTAAAGTTCATCTATCTTAATTCAAATCACATTTCCACTAGCACTGCCATCTCACCTCAGAAAGACTACTTATTTTCTTGAAGTTTCAGTTTCCTTATCTGTAAAGTGGTGATAACAAATTTAGCTGTATTACAACACTGTTATAAGGGAATGAATGGTACAAAAACTGTTAAGAGCTTACGACATTACCTGGCATCCAGAAAGAACTATGCTAGAGGAAATCCTCCTAAGAGAGAAAGGCTATGAAGCTAGACTCTTACCAGAAACTGAAAGATAGGCAGGTGAGAAATCTTAATCCCATGGGATTAGAGACAGAGAACCATAAATCTGTGGCTCCAGGGAACATTCTAAGTATGCTCCTATGATACATATTGTACCTAACAAGCAGTGGATTAAGGGGCTTCAATTAGGAAGATATGGCCAATTCACAGGAGGCACTAATATACCTCTACATGTCTTTGTAAGGAACATTTTGATAAATTGCTTAGGATGAGGGGCAGAGGTATATACTTCACTGCCCCCCAACCTCAAACAAAGGGTAGGCCCAAGGAACCACAGATGATAGATGACCAGTAACTTGCCATCAAGGGGATGGGGCTGGCAGGTCCACCTCTCCATGAAGTGGCTGTTTCACTGCATGGGTTGTGCCTATTTGGAGCAGAATTGCTGAAGGTGATAGAGAGGAGAAAGACTGAGATCAACCAGGAGCACCATCCTTTTCCTGTTTCCTCATAAGTGCATGGCCTTTTCACTTAATAAATGCTGTTCGAACTTGTAAAGAAGATTTGCTTGATAAAATTCCAAATTACTATATTTTTTAGGATACTCTTATGCCTTAGTCTGGCCCTGACCACGTAATACATTTTCCTGGGACTGAATGTTACCCTGTCATATTACCTAGGTTCTTCTGTTAGTTCTAGGCTTGTTCATCCTTTATGAACTGAAGGACATTTCTGGAGAAGAAGGGTAGGGAAAAAAAACACAAAGAAAACAAATCAGAATAATTAAAAGTTGCCTCCCTTAAAAGAAATGTAGTAAGAGAAGAGAGAGAAAGAAATAATTCAAGTATTTAGGAACACAGTTTTCATGTGCAGGCTCTTTACTTTCTTATCAATAGAATCTTATCGTCCTCTTGCTCCCTAAAAGTCAAGATCCAGAGTCTGGAAGGGGGTCTTGATACTTCAGTTTTTACCTTCAATGCTGTAAGTCAGAGAAGAGTGTCTGGCTAGAAAAAAAAGTAACGGTCTTCCAGCCACGATTCAGACTCCAGGAATAGGGTGATATCCTTCGGGAGCATGTAGCTGCTTCACCAAGAGGACATCATGAAGAGTTTGGGAGGCTCTTGGGGTTGCTTTGGAACAGAATTTCAATCATTCTTTGCATTTGAGCTTTATTTATATTCCCTAACATTAGCCACTCTCCTGTCCTTGGTACTTTTTCATTAGTGGAAATACAATCTATGTCTGGGCTTATCATGAGTAAAGACTTGGTCGTTATTGAACCAAAGCTTAAAACAAACTTCCCTGTGGCTACTCATTAAGCCTTTTTAATAGTGTTACTTCAACGTACTAAGTCTACTATTACTAGAAAATTTTAAATCCACACAAAGCTCCTTAACTTCAGCTTTCTTGTTTATAAAATTGAAATTAAGGAACACAAAATAGATTTGTAAACTCCATTTTGCAAAATATCAACGTTCCTTTTTAGGTGCTTCAAGTACAACAGCACACAGAGAGTCTCCCAGAACAGTTCCCCAAAAGCAGCTCTGCCTGTATCGATTTTAAGATGGCATTTAATAATATGATTCCACCGCTTAAAAATAAAGTTTGAAAATATTAGACTAGAAGATCCCTAAAGGTCCTTCCAGTTTAGGTATTCTCTTATTCTATTAATTAACTGGGGACTCTCTAACCAGAGACCAGAAGGCTAAGATGTGACTTGATTCACATATTCAATAGTTCCCCCCATTTATGAAAGAGAAGCTTATTGGCTTTTTCTCTAGTGCACAGGGGGGCCAACATGAAAGAAACAGGCTTAGATTAAAAGAGGTACATTTCCATTTGAGTTTAAGGCAAAGACATGACCATCATGATGGTGAACAAGGAAAATGGAGCAGGTATCATCAGCCTGGAAGAATCAGAAAACTTTTCTTCAGCTGCGGAGTCAATTATTTTGAGAAGTGCATCCTGGCCACTTGATGAGAGAGGTCAATAACTTTTAAGAAACTGATGAAGGACAGAAATCGTTCATTTTTGATTCAAGGATCAATCTAAAATCTAACTGCAGAGGCAGCTCACTGCAGTCTGATCTTTCTGTGGAGTTTATTAATGTTGTCTGGATGCAAATAACATGGGCACACTCGATTCATATGCAAAACAGATACATAGGTAGTGGTTCTCAACCTTGGCTGCAAATCAAAATTACCTAGAGAGCTTTGAAAAATACTTATGCCTGGGACCCACCCGAGACCATTCAACTGAGAATCTGTATAGGGAGTAACTCTTTGCGGGGGCTACAAATCACAGAAACATAGGTTTTCATAACCAAGGAAAGAAGTTGCAGTCCGGGCTGGCTTTAGTATTTTGTATAAAAGACCAAGAAACCAGCTGGGAGACAAGTTGCAGAGAATGGTGCTGCAAGTTGTGGGAAGGAGTGTCTGTGTATTGGGAGAAACAAAAATGAAACCAGTGCTGATTTAGTTGATGATCAGGGAAGAGTAGCAGGCAAATTATAAGAAAATATAGGAAAGGACATCAAAAAAGAGAGAAAAGAGTCCTTGGTAAAGTAATAAAAGTATTGTGAAGAAGCTACTTTGTTAGAGGGTGGCAAAGGAGAGGCAGCCAGAACTTAGAGGGGAAAATGGGAGGAAAGTGGAAAGCAGCTTCGCCAGGGAAGAGCCAGGCATGGAATACTGAATGAGAAGACAGGTGAAGCAGATGAAAAACTGAAGATGAGCCTTGCCTGGCCCAAAGTCAGTGAAGGGAGGGAAAGCTGATGTGAAACAGAGTGCTGCCCAGAGATCAGGTTGACCTCATGTACTGGAGGCAAACAGGCTGCCTTGAGATTAAGTTAGTGAGCTGAGAGACTTGCTAAAGAAAAAGGGACAAGGACGTGGATGAAGCTGGAAACCATCGTTCTCAGCAAACTAACACAGGAAGAGAAAACCAAACACCACATGTTCTCACTCATAAGTGGGAATTGAACAATGAGAACACTTAGACACAGGGAGGGGAACATCACACACTGGGGCCTGTCGGTGGGTGGGGGGCAAGGGGAGAGATAGCATTAGGAGAAATACCTAATGTAGATGATGGGTTGATGGGTGCAGCAAATCACCATGGCATGTGTATACCTAAGTAACAAACCTGCACGTTCTGCACATATATCCCAGAACTTAAAGTATAATTTTAAAAAATTAACATCAAAAAAAAAAAAGAAGAAGAAAGAAAGAAAGAAAGAAAAAGGGACAGAGTAAAATGTTTCCTTAGGAACCAAGAACCTGATGCCAAGGAAATAACTAAGGAATAACACCTATTGAGTCACTTGTGTGAAGAGATCCTAATAAGAAAAGACAGATGGTCTAGAAGTGCCAGCTGCTCTGAACTCATCAAGAGAGGAAAAAGGTGGGTGATTTTAAAGACTCCTTAAAGTCTAAGCCCAAGGAAGGAGCAACATTCTCAAGCTTCTAATTTTGTTGAGAGATAAATGTGTCCTTGGCAGTTCCTCAAGGAGTTCAAGCTTCTCCTATAACTGGTCTTTGTGAATAAGGAAAAATTGATTCATTGGCTCTATTTTCTAGGGAAGATGCTTACCCCATGGTAGCTGAAACTGCTTTTTAATAAAGGGCTTTCATCATTCTTCCTGGAATTTTCTTACAAAACTGGAAATTTGTAGGTAGCTTAATGTGGTATGAAATTATACTAAAGTGGGAATAAATGGACATATTTAGCCCTGAATTGCCGTCTTCAAAGGGAATTTCCTGAGCCTTTCCTTTAGACGCTAGGACATGGAAACAGTGTGGCTTGGATTCAGTCTTGTCTCCTCTGGCCTTGGCTACCTCCTTTTCCTTCCATTTGCCTTGACAGGTACTTCCATTCATTTGCCCTGAAAGGTACCTCCTGTCACTAACGTGTCAGAGATCAGTGGTTCTTCACTAGTTATATCTATCTGTCTCTTAGCACGCTACTATGGACAGATCTCCAGGAAGCAGATTTCTTATCCTGATCTCAAATAGATGAATTTCAGAGCATCCTATAAATCACAGTAGATGTGTACAGCAACACAAGCCCATGCATATGCACCTTCTGGGAAAAGGATCCACAGCTTTCAAGACTCCAATAAAAGCTTTTCTGGCTATTGTTTCAAATGAGTAACAATATCCACAGTTGGCCTGAGAGTCATTCTAGATTCTATTTCATGAAAATTAATGAGGTTGAGCCCCCTATTAGAAAATAAAAGAAAAAGAAACTGAAAGAAGAACGGGACCCATTGACTCTTTATGTGTCTAAGAGAAAAAGACTCCAAGTTTCTGATAGACATGATACAGGCTTCTTTACGACTTTTCTATACAGGCCTTCCTGAGCTTTTTCTTTCAGAGAATAAGTTCTTGCTGACCTGGTCACAAGACGTTGTCAAAAACATATTTATTTTCTCTTGAAACTTGAGCATGAAATACAGTTTGTCTCCTCTATTCAGGGGTTCTGATACTAAAGATAGGGACTGACAGACAAAATTCAAGTATAATAGGTGAAGAAGAGTAAGTCGAACAGTTAAAAAACAAAACTGAAAAGCAATAATTATCACTTAGAACAATGTTCTTCATCTTAATGTTTTGGGGCCATTGTTAGGTAATGTTAAATATAACTTTGTTTCTTATAATAAATGTTTAGATTTGAAATCTAGGTTATTTTCCTCACAGCATTTTGTCCTCACTTTTCTATGACAGGACAGAGGGACCTGCGGGAGCAGTGCTAGAAGTGAATGGGGTAGAGCCACCCATCAGTGTGTTAAGAAAGCTTTAAAACAGCACAAGCAAATTCAAATACTTAGGGCAGCTCAAATGCTAGGTTACCTATTTTGACTCCTGTCTGAGTCATTACTGTGGTCCAGCACAAAGAGTTTTCTTAAGGGTCTGAGATTCCCAAAGTAAGCCAAGTGGAATAGCCATGTTATGGGAATACAGAAAAGAGACTCCTATCCCTAACTCTAAGAATATTCTGCATTAACTAATTTCTGCAGATTTACCCTGAGTTCAATTTACTGATACCAGTAACCATGTGGAAGGTATTCTGGGTAGGTCCTATAACATGAGGTCCAGTCCATGCTTATTACCTTGATGGAAACTAGATACTAAATGTGATCCAACAGCATCTCTGCAGAGCTTTCCTTATCTTCTTGGTGACAGATGGTATGATAAAACTTTGTATTCTTAGAACAAACCGTGCTTGGTCACTATGAATATAGTTGTCCCCCAGTATCTCCAAGAAATTGGGTCCAGAACTCCCCAGGGATACCAAAATCTGAAGATGCTGAAGCCCCTCATGTAAAATGGGGTATTTGCATATAGCCTACACACATCCTCCCATATACTTTAAACAACCTCTACATTATTTATAATACCTAATACAATGTGTTATGTAAATAATGGTTACACTATATGGTTTTTATCAGCATTATTGTTTTATTGCTATTTTTATTGGGATTTTTTTGTGAATATTTTTGATCCATGGTTGGTTGAATCCACAGATGTAGAGCCCACAGAGACAGGGCTGACTGTACATTGGGCTGGCAAATATACTTCATCTTACCCTGCTGACTGGGTTGCTAATAATGTAAAGCCTCCTCATTTACTTTTGGTCTACCTCAGTTTACCAAATTTTAGCTTTTCCAAAGGGAGGAATTTAAAAGCAACATTTTAAAATGTTTTAAATTGTAATCTAGATGTGATATTTAGCATCTTCCTGATTTGGGGGTAAGAATCCAGGCTTACTCTAAACCTGAGAGTGTCTCACATGAGCATTATTTTCCCTTTCTCCATCCCCAGTGCTAACTTCCCTTCTGTAATTTTCCATCTTTCTCCCTCAGGCCTCAACCTTTCTTAAGATTCTCCCCTCAGGATAAGAAACCTGTATCTTCAGTCTCTTCTTGTGTGCTAATAATTATGCTTTAGGCCACAGTCAATGCAGTTCATGTCTCTGGTTTCTGCTTGTACTGCTCTTGTGGAAGTTTAAGGGTGGTCCCAGGAGGTATTTCAACTCCATTTGTACATCTCAATTATGGCTTCAGTAATTCCTGCCTAATGTTTTAAAGGCAAATATGTTACTACTTTAATTTTGTCGACGATGCAATCTAGTCTCAAATGTAGAGTCTTCTTACAAATAACTTTGGTTCTTCACCCTCAGGATGAAAGGCTCACTTTGGGGACTGATGATTGCTATATAAGTCATGCATTCACAGACATATCTTTACCTGAGCCTTCTGGAATAAATAGGACGGCTCATGTAGGCTCTGACACCAAAGCGTACTTTTCCACAGCAGTGTGTAGGTAGTCTAGGAGAATATTTTCCCCTGCCAAAAGCAAGGGTAAGGCAGAGAACGGAAGAAGTAATTATGTCCCTCACAACAATAAGCACCAGATAAATGAATAAATCTCTCATGGGCTTCCTCATATCTGGCCAGCTTTCCTGTAGTCTTACCTTCTCATCTCTGCAGACTCTTCTGTTTCAGAAGCCGTATTCTCCCCTCATCTGTTCTGTCTTTCCAAGTTGTGATTTATAATGTATGCCAAAGGCTTGGAATCAAGCCAGAGGATGACTAATGAAAACATAAGAGCTGAAGTCAACCTTTCAAGGAGTTGGAAATGGCCTTTTTTGGCTCTTTTAAAAGGCTTTTTAAAAACTTTGCCGTGTGCATTTTTAACAAGAATTCAAATTTGGATCAAAATTCCATTCCACAAGCCTCTCAATGGGCAGTATTTTAATATGACATTTGTGTGCCTGTTTTTCTGTATAACTTGTACCAAAATTGATCAGAACTGGTGCTTATTAACAAGGTGCAATCTTGCACTAATATGTTTTATGCTTACTCAAGAGACACAAGCCATTCAGTAGAATTACATTCATAGTTTACAGATCCCAGAAATATATTTACCTGTCACATATTCTTCACATAGACTACTAAAAGAGAAAATAGATAAGACACTTGAAGTTTATTCTTCTGCTTCTGTGGATTTTGCAGATGTCCACAGCTCTCTACCTGTTGCCCATCCTAAAATAGCAGTCAATGAGTACTCAGTGTTCTCACATAAGAATCTGAGTGACACTGTGCACAGAGTAGAAAAGGTCTACATTGCCTTATCTTCCCTCTCAATCAAGGCACAAATTCCCAAGATGTTCAACAATGTACTGTTAAATGGTTTTCCAATGGTGGATCCCCTTGTGAGTAATTAACAATGGTACTAGAATTTTATTTTTACTCATAAGGTATTATATAGAAACTGGCTTCCCCTTCATCTGAATGAACTCAATCTAGAAATGCATGTACTAATCTTTCTTCCCCCACCCCCCTCCTCAAAAAAATACTTAGGTAATTTGTGAGGTGTGTCGGTCACTGGTTGGATCTGCCTAAGCCCAGTCAATGAAGTAGTCTTTCACCATGGAAATGATTTGGATTCTAGACTATCTCGAAGACATAAAAACAACAGCTTCTATATAGAGATGCCAATCTGAGCTTGTCATTATCTGCCAATGTTGTCCGATGACTGTACTCCTCTGTCCTAATATCTGTTCCTACCCCAAATATCAAAAATTAAACACTCTTCTCATGCCCTCAGAATTGTGTGTTTTGTGCAGAATCAACTGCTTCCCCCAGATTGTTCAGAGCACTGCAATCCTCAGTACAGAACACTGCTTGAGATAAATCGTTCTGGTCTCAGTAGGGCCCTCTACGTCTACTGGAAGAAAAGCAGACTCTACCCAACTGGATAGTGAACCTTTTCCCTCTGACTATCTTATGCAATTGGGAGTTTTCCCACTGAACTTTTCTCAGTCCTCTCTCCATCTAGACAAGCAATGACTGACTTGGGGCTTGTTACCTGAAGCTTATTCTTTGCTGCGGAACTGTGCCCTCAACTCCACTGAGGGGAATGATTCTCATTCATCAAGTGAATCAAAGATACATTCCATACATAAAGAGTTTTGCTCTTCCACAATCTTGCTGAACAAATTATGGTCCAGATAAATTACGCTTTGCAAATAATGTGATTCCATAAAGCCTAATTCCATTAGTCACTGGAAGGTTTTCTTGATATGTACTGTTCATGCTGAAGAAAACTCTCTTGAACACATAAATGCTGTTTTATCTTTGCCAGCCATGGAGATATTATAACTGTTCCTTAATTTTAACACAGGGGCACTGAATGCTCCCTCTATGGTTTGAATACATCCCCCAAAGTTCATGTGTTGGGAACTTAATTGTCATTGTAACCATATTAAGAGGTAAAGCTTTAAGATGTGATTAGGCCATGAGAGGACTATCCTCATGAAGGATAATGCTGTTATTGATGAAGTTGATTAGTTATCACAAAGCTTTTCCTTCCATAAAAGGAGAAGTTCAGCTCGAAATCTCTCTGCTTCACATGTTTACGTGCCCTCTGCCATGGCATAATGCAGAAAGAAGGTCCTTAAAAGATTTAACCCTTAACCTTAGGCTTCCCAACCTCTAGACACATGAACCAAATAGAATCTATTTTATTAATTACTCATTCTGCGTATTCTGTTATAGCAACAGAAAATGGACTAAGACATCTCCCCATTTTCATTACATGTTTAGATAGTATTGATAGACATGTCACTCTGAACCTGTGCTATTTGAACACAAAGGTGTGCTTATGAAGGTTTGCTATTTCAACAAGAGAGATAGTAGTGAATAGAGTTTTGAATTACCCATTGGTTGCATGAAGTTCTGGGAAGAAATTATTTGTTCCCTAATAGTACTTGGATATTGCTTTGAAATATGTCAAATGTCAGTTTCTTTCCAAATAAAGTATAAAAGTCTTGGTAATAGAGCAACAACTTACCAACAATCCACTTGAGAAATTTTGATCTTACTGAATAAATATCAGTTTCAAACTTAGAGTAATAAGCTTCAGTTTTCTTAGATATTATCAGTGAAAACTCGCTTGAAGAAAAATAACTTTTTAAAAATATTTGATGTTAGGAATTAATGTTTCTTATTAAAAGCAAAAAAAAATTGAGTAGCTTTTCTTTTGGACAGCCTGAAAATTTGGTTCAAACTGGTTCACACCATACAATTTATTGTACATTATATTTCAAGACGTATTGAGTAGATGTGTTTCTAACTTTTACTTTCATTCGATGCTGCATCAAGATTTAGAAGAACTTCTGGCTAACAGCTATTTCCTGTGAACAAAATAATATGCATTGGCTTGCAGAAGCAACCTCTTGCTCATCTAGCAATCTTATCAAACACTTCAGACCTGGCTAAACCTCAGTACTTATCTCTACACACCTTTCCAAGACTTCATTGTTGGTCACATTAGTTCAAACACATAGGAAAATAAATCACAACTGTTTTCATATGACATGAGTTTTCAGTAATAAACAGAAGTCACTGAAGAGTTCTCCCCCCATAAAGCTTATTGATAGCTAATTTGTACTCTGAATCTCAGTGGTTTTTGTCTCACTATAAAGACATACCTGAAAGTACAAATGTTGCTTGATCACTTACCTTATCATTGATAAGTAATCTTTTGCTAGTAACTCATCCTGATTTTTCTCTGAGCATCAATGTTTATCACTAACTCACTATTGATCCTACAAAGTTATTAGCAGTAGGGACACCCATCTGTTTTTCCTATGCAGGGTGTATGTAAGGGCCTCTGGTTTCAGATTTTCTACCTCTCAGGACAAAATTTAATAATTTCATGCTAGAAAACATTATTATTTTACCTGGAAAGAGTTAAATGGCCTACCAGAATGTTGTGCCTGAATTGAAAATGGTGTAAAAGCTTCTGAGACTTTATGCAAACTTCTTGACAAATAAGGAGCTGTGGGCAAACTGCCAATCCAACAAAACTCAATTCATATTTTTATTTCTGCCACCTTTTTGGCTGCTTAAGTAATTACTCATTCTCTTGCCTCAAAACATAAAAACTGACATCTTATAACTTGCATTAAAGGCCTGTTAAATATTTCTTAATGATGTTCTAACTTGCAGGATTTCATTTTCATTATTATGAAAATGTCACAAAATATTTATATAATTGGCAATAACAATAACAAGCATACTTTAGTGGCAGCTGTGTGCTTGCATGTGTGGATGATGACTGTTTCCAAATGTCTTGATATGGTTTGGCTGTGTTGCCACCCAAATCTCATCTTGAATTGTAGTTTCCATAATCCCCACGTGTTGTGAGAGGGATCTGGTGGGAGGTAACTGAATCGTGAGAGTTGTTACCCCCATGCTGTTCTCATGAGATCTGATGGTTTTACAAGAGGCTTTTCCCCCTTTGCTCAGCACTTCTCCTTCCTGCAACCATGTGAAGAAGGACATGTTTTAGATGTTTTTGGACATAGTGGTAGTAGAACTGCAGAGACTAAAGCAAGGCTCTTATTGATTTCTCAACAGTTCTATTCTTATACAACCAAGAGTTTCTAGTGTCCCTGATATTTGAGATCCATGCCTTCCCTGAGCACTCAAACTAGAAAACTGATAAAATCAGGATAGAACATTTCTTAATTGATCATTGCCTTAAGATCACAGATGTGGCAAAGCCATGACAACTTCTTTCTCAAACAGCATTGGGAAGCAGATGCTCACACACAAGCCTTGTATGATCCCCCATAAATTCCTGATTTCTTGCCCAGAAGAAAATAGAGAATATCCTCTACAGAATCAAGGCTGTTAGAATGAGTCTTTCCATCAAACACCTCTATCCTTAACTTTTTCAATGGATAAAAGACAGATTTTTGTGTTAGCTATCACAAATGATACATTCTTAGAATATGTATGTTCTAATTAAGTAGGTATGCATCTTCAGAAAAACCATATAATATGGAAGTAAAAAGGTATCTTTCTATAGGCTTTTCTTTGAAAAATAGGAGATATATTCATATGTCATCTTTTTATTTCAATAGGTTTTTGGGAAACAGGTGGTGTTTGGTTTAAGCTCTTTGGTGATTTCTGAGATTTTGGTGCACCCATCACCAAAGCAGTGTACACTGTACCCATGTGTAGTCTTTTATCCCTCATTCCCCGTAACCCTTTCCTCCAAGTCCCCAAAGTCCATTGTATCATTCTTATGTCTTTGCGTTCTCATAGCTTAGCTCCCACATATCAGTGAGAACATATGATGTTTGCTTTTCCATGCCTGAGTTACTTCACTTAGAATAGTGGTCTCCAATTCCATCCAGGTTGCTGCAAATGCTATTATTTTGTTTCTTTTTATGGCTGAGTACTATTACATGGTATATATATATGTCACATTGTCTTATCCACTCCTTGATTGATGGGCATTTGGGCTGGCTCCGTATTTTTGTAATGGCGAATCGTGCTGCTATAAACATGAGTGCACAAGTATCTTTTTCATATAATGACTTCCTTTCCTCTGGATAGACAGCCAGGAGTGGGACTTCTAGATTAAATGCTGGATCTACTTCTAGTTCTTTAAGGAATCTCCACACTGTTTTCCAAAGTGGCTGTACTCGTTTACATTCCCATCAGCAGTGTAAATGTGTTCCCTTTTCACCACATCCATGCCAACATCTATGATTTTTTAATTTTTTTAGTATGGTCATTCTTGCAGGAATGAAGTAGTACCACATTGCGGTTTTTATTTGCATTTCCCTGATAATTAGAGACGTTGAGCATCTTTTATATGTTTACTGGCCATTTGTATTTCTTCTTTTGAAAATGGCTTATTCAAGTCTTTCACCTACTTTCTGATGGAATTGTTTGTTTTGTTGTTGTTGATTAGTTTTAGTTCCTTGTAGATTCTGGGTATTGGTCCTCTGTCAGATGTGAAGATTTTCTCCCAGTCTGTAGGTTGCCTGTTTACTCTGCTGATCATTTATTTTGCTGTGCCCAAGCTTTTTAGCTTAAGTCCCATCTATTTATCTTTGTTTTCATTGCATTTGCTTTTGGGTTCTTGGTCATGAAGTCTTTGCCTAAGCCAATGTCTAGAAGAGTTTTTCAAGATTTTATATATAATTTGATTATGCATATAATCTGATTATAATTTAATTATATATAATCTGATTATTTCAATCATATGTTTACATGAGCCAATTGAAATTGAAATACTTGGAATATATATGATTAAATTATATTATCACATATGCATGATCATTTATATAATATCAAGTTTATATGTAATACACAATCAGATCATATATTAAGATTATCTATATATAATGTTAATATTTTATACATTCCTAACATTCACTAATGATCTCATTTTAAATTATTCTTAACTCACTTTAATATGAGGACATCACTAACTTCATAAAATAAATTAGGCCTCTAGATACTTCCTACTATAACAGCCTTCAACTCCAGGTCAACAAACCAATGTGTAGATTCTGTCAAGGCTAAATACAACCATTCCTGTAATACATAAATATTAGGGGAAAACAACCAAAAGTATAGGTCTACTGCAATTTGGACTTGGATCATGAATCAATCAAATAACATGTACAAGCCTCCTCTTACAACAGTGGAATATGGTAATTTTTTTGTTTCAAAAAATCATTGTTAAATTATCCAATAACTAAACATCCTAGAATAACTGATTATCTGTTGTATATTCACTCTGTTTTGCAGCTCCAAAATTATTACTTGTGAACCATGAATCTGCCTTTGGAACACGGCCTTCTTTTGGCACATGGCCATCTTGTTGCAGCAGCAGATGACAAAATAAGGCTCAACACACCTTGTGTTCAAAGCTGGCTGATAATAGT
Organism: Piliocolobus tephrosceles; assembly: GCF_002776525.5. Classification (NCBI taxonomy): domain Eukaryota; kingdom Metazoa; phylum Chordata; class Mammalia; order Primates; family Cercopithecidae; genus Piliocolobus; species Piliocolobus tephrosceles. The sequence goes on from NC_045439.1 coordinate 81,423,406, forward strand.
CTGTCTTATTTTTGGTGATCATGTCTAAGTAGGTTACAAGGCACAGCAAACTTCACAATTCTTACTATTACTACCTCTCTGCCATTCAAGTAATAGGTTTGCTGTCACTTCCTCTTCTATCTGTACATCATCGTAATCCACCCAAAGGTCAACCATAAGTATTGGAATGCTGTTACAATAATTATTATTACTCTAATCAACTGGGGCTTCTTTGCTCTCTTATCATCAAATGATTTAATATCTGTACTCATTTCTGTGTGTATGCTTTCTAATAACACTTCTATATAAACTGATCTAATATGAGTAACCCCAAAGGTCTAGAAAGAGATGTTTTTGAATACAATTATTTTATTTGAGAGTTGATGCCAAAGATAATTGTGAAAGGAGAAAGAAAGTGATGAGAAAAAGCCAATGTAAGAGTATGTTTTTAAACAGATCAATCTGGTCAGTGAGCTGTCTTACTTGATCAGAATCTTCTGAGACTGATAGAGGATACATCCCAATATATTTTGACTACTGGGGACTAGAATATTGATCCACTGACTCCTGTCTCTAATTGGTCAAAATTTCACCCCAATGTTATTAACTTCACACTTCCATGCTATATTTGCTTGAGGGCACATCAGGTTTACTTGGTGTCAGAAGGCCCAGGAGCAGAAAGTGGAAAGAAGCAGGGCATATAACTTGAAGTAATGGGTAATATGCTCTTAACAAGAAATAAATGAGTTTCCACAAATGTCTACTACAACTGAGGTCAAAGAACAAAAGAGATATGACAAGGGGCACTAGGATTATCTGCAGTAATGGGTAAGGGAGTAGAGAAAGCCATCATGAATGTAAATGTGATAGTGGAGGGTCCCACATGTTAACGGCCTAAAAATATTACACAAGATTCTGCATTGGAGATTTTTCTGAGGATTCTTAAGCACAACATTGCCGCTAAATTTATGAATGAACCTTTAAGGCTGAAGTAGTCCAAGTGTGAGAATAAGGTCCATCACTTATAACACAGAGGCTCCAGTCTATTAACATAAACAAGTGAATGAAGTTAACAACTTTTTATTTATTAAATGTAAACACTGAATTTAAATATTATTTATTTGGCTCATAGGGTATTTCAAGTTCTATAAAAATCAATTCATTATGGTCTACTGACAGTTCGAATCAGAAACAGTAGTCAAGTTTGAAGTTGCCTACCCCAAGAGTCACACAAATGGCCAACATGTACATGAAAAGGTGTTCAACATTACTAACCATCAGAGAAATGTAAATAAACTCAGCGAGACATCACCTCACACACCTCTTACGATAGCTATTATTCAAAACAGAAACAAAAGATAACAAGTGTTGGCAAGGTTGAGGAGTAACTGGGACCCTTGTATGCCGCTGGTAGGAAGGTAAAATGCACCCACTACGGAAAACAGTATGGAAGTTTCTTTTAAAATTAAAAATAGAACTACTAAATGATCTAGAAATCCCACTTCTGAGTACACACCACAAGAACTGAAATCAGGATATCGAAAGAGATAGTTGCATTCCCATGTTCATTGCCACATTACTCACAATTGCCAAGATATAACCTAAATGTCTATCAAAAAATGAATGGATAAATATCATAAAAATATCTATATTACACATACACAATGTATGTAATGTATGTGCATGTATAAAAAATAAAATACTATTCAGCCTTAAAAAAGAAAAAAAAATCCTGCTATTTACAACAACATGGATGAATCCGGGGGAAATTATGCCAAGTGAAATAAACCAGGCACAGAAAGACAAATTCATGCTCTCATCTATATGTGGAATCTAAAAGAGTCAAACTCATAGAAACAGAGAGTAGTTGGGTAGTTGTCAGGGTCCAGGAGTGTGGAAGATGGGGACGTGTTAGTCAAAGGATACAAACTTGCAATTATAAAATGAGTAAGTTCTAGAGATCTAATACACAATATGGTGACTATACCTAATAAAGTATACTTGGAATTTCCTAAGAGTATTTGCATAGAAAGATCATAGTATTCTCCCCTCACCACACACACACACACACCATAAGGTAATTATGTAAGGCGATGGATATGTTAGCTTGATTTATTTCATAATGTATATGTATATCAAAACATATTCACCTTGAATATATGTATTTGTCAGTTATACCTCAAATAAAGATAAAAATTCAGACTCTTTGTCTTTCAAAAGACACTTGTCTTTCGATATGTCAGTTTCTCTGACTGCATAATCACACGTGGCAAAAACACTGCAAATCTACATTTGAGGCCATTCATAATTGATGCACCAACTAAAAGGACCCAGAATGATGGTCTCTAGATGGAGTGGAAAAGGAATGAATGCCTTAGAGATAACTTGGCTGACTCTGATTAGCCAAGAGGAAGCTTTTTGGCAATGACTATGGTTAAGTTCTAAGTCTACAACATAAGATTCCTCCCACTTCTTGTCGTTCTCCTGTATTCTACCCCAAAAGAAGTGTAGAGGTAATCTTTGAATACTTTGTCTACTCTTTCAGTTGAAAGTACTTAAATTTTCCAATCTTCTCGGTGAAAGAATCTTTACCAAACTTCAACTAAAATGGGTTTATCTTGATTCTGCTACTACTAATGATTTTGGACCCCTTTGTTAGTCTCCTTTAGACACCTTTATTTCATCCCATCTGTCTTCACTCTACCAATCTACAAGGTGGTGTCATTTGAAGAGTAACAATATTAAATATATAATATTTACAACTTCTGAATTAGTAAAACATAGATAGCTTTATGTCATTATTTTTTCCAGGCAGCTCTATCTAAAAAAGATGTGGGAAGATGCTTTCATCAAATGGAACAGAATACTGTTATGTAAGTACCCTGTACAAAGCTCTTGAATGTCTTCCAGAGGCATAGCACAGAAATCAGTCCTGAAGTTTCCTATCCAAAAATAACGCAACCTGCATTATTCTATATTTTCTGCTTAAGATGACTCTTCTCAAGAATGACAACAAGGGAAAGTAAGGAAACTCATTTACTTTTTATTTTACATTCTGATTAACAGTAATAAAACGTAAATTTTTCCTCAAATATTTTCTAAAATACAAAAATACAAAAAATGTTAGCAATTATTAAGAATTTAGTATAAATAACTTCAGTGTAGGAAAAATCTTTGCAAACTACAGAAAAACTTGCATTGACTTAAACGGTATTACAGGACATAAAAATAAAAAGAAATGAAGTTAAAAAATAATAAATCATGTTGAACCTATATACCTAAGAAAAACCTTAAGTGAAATAAACCAAAATTAACTAAGTGAAATGAATTCAAACCAAAGAAAATAAATTTAATTTGAATGAACTAAATGTAACACAATTTACCTTTAATGCAACTAATGAATAATTATATAAACTTCATAAATTAAATTAAACTAGATTAAATTATAGGAGGAAAAAATCTTATCTACTTTGCAGATGCAAGGAAGAAACTCTCCCATCTTGAGTTACCCAAGACAGGTGCTCACAGGTCTGGAGCAGAGTATGGTTACTTAAACCACAGGAGGAAAGACTCCAAGAGAGCCGTAAACTTGCAGCCAGATCTTATCTTGGCCTTCCCAAGAGCCTTTGGAGCAGCCCCTCCAGGTCCCCGTCAGCACCTTTGTCTGTGGGAGAATCTGGGAGCATTCCCATTCTGCATCTCTGGCATGGTTCAGGGCAGATGGGCCTCTTTGAGGTGTTCAAACAAGCTTTGTGGTAAGGCTGAGGCAGCAATGGCAAGGAGGAAGGTGCAGCCACAGCGCACCCCTGAACAGGAGAAACACAAGCATTAGGGCAGCACTAGTGGTGGCAGTGACAGGAGCAAGAGTAGCAGGAGTGTCAAGAGGCCAGAGAGGAGCCCAGAATGGGGTTGCAGGCCGCCTGGAGCCCAGATGCAGGCCAGGGCTGATGCCCTCATGGGCCAGCAGGGTAGCCAGACTGAGCCCACCTAGTCGCTGTCCAAGGAGCAGAAGTCCAATTGTGTCCGGAGTTGGTCCCTTCCTGAGTTCGTGGTCTTGCTGACTTCAAGAATGAAGCTGCAGACTTTCCTGGTGAGTATTACAGCTCTGAAAGGTGAGGCGGACCTAAAGACTGAGCAGCAGCAAGATTTATTGAAAAGAGCAAAAGAACAATACCACCACAGCATGGAAGGGGACCCCAGCGGTTGCAGCGGTTGGCTGGGGTGGCCAGTTTTTATTCCCTTATTTGTCCCTGCCCATGTCCTGCTGATTGGTCCATTTTACAGAGTGCTGATTGGTCCATTTTTCAGAGCACTCATTGGTCCATTTTACTGTGTGCTGATTGGTCTATTTTACAGAGCATTGATTGGTCCATTTTACAAACTTCTAGCTAGTCAGAGAGTTGATTGGTGCATTTCTACAGAGTGGTGATTGGCACATTTTACAAACCTCTAGCTAGCCACAGAGCGCTGATTGGTGTGTTTTACAATCCTAGCTACACAAAGCTCAGTGGTGCATATTACAATCCTCTTGTAAGACAGAAAAGTTCTCCAAGTCCCCACCCGATCCAGAAGTCCAGCTGGCTTCCCCTCTAACAACGATAGCTTCCAGGCTGCTGCCAGTTCCAAACCCAACCCAGGACATGGCCTGTCACTCGGTAGAGAGGATACCTGTCTTTGGGGTAGCCTCCCAGGCCAACTCTGAAGGTTGCTATTGGTATCCTGCAAGGCTACAGCTGTGGCAGGGCCACCAAGAATTGTTCCCATTTTGTGTCAGACGACTCCAGGCATTTGTGCCACATTTGTCCCTTGATACATTCTAGTAGCTGATTCAGCTTTTCATCTCACAACTCTTCCAAACCTGAGGGATGATTTCCATGATGGCATGCTCAGCAGTAAAGCAATGTTGAGCTACTTCCTCCAACCTCCTTCAATCTGTGTGTCATACCTTCTCAACCCAGTCCCCCTTTATCTACAGACTTCATCCTGACTACTCAAATCTTCTGCAGTTGCATGGGAGCCTCTGACAAGGGGGGAAAAGATCTTTGATAGGAGACAAGTGTTCTTCAGCAGCACAAAAAGAAATAGGCTCACAGTCCTATGAACACTGGGATGACCTACTAGAGCATGAGGTCTGTACATTAAGTTCTGGATAATAGCAGATCTCATAAAGAATTTTGCAGGAGGTAGAAACGAAGTAACAACCTATTTTAATGTATTGGAGGCCCTGTAAGAGCTCATGCTCATCTTCATGATCTGCTGGCCTTTCTTAATTTGGGGACTCTTGGGGACCTGTAGCTTTTTCAGGTCCATGAGATCTCTTCCCTCAGCTTTCAAGTTATGGGCCAGGCACATTATAGCTCTGCAGAAAAAGACACTAGTTTCTCCTATAGGTTACCCATTTCATAGTAGTTGGAAGTTGTGGAACAGTGATATAATAACTTATCTTTACAATTCCTCAGGTGTATATTTACTTTTCAATTCTAACTGCCAGACTAGTCCACTTAGAGCATATTCAGATGCATCACTTCCAGGTGCAACAGCCTGGTATAGAATTCTCCAGAGCTGCTGTCATTGTACAAATTCTAATCCCTATGGTAAGTTCCTTCTATATTGTTTTTACACACTCTGCTTCTCCAATCAAATCTTGAATGAGACAAGAGACCACACAAAAACCAAAGCACAAGGGGCTCCATTGGGATGGGAACACTGAGGCTTTTTTCCAACCTTAGGGATGAGTCTGCTTCAGCCCTGGGTTTGGTCCTACTTATCATTTGGTTTATATAAAATATGTGTGAATGCGCTTTCTGGCCTCACTTGAAATTCTATAAGAACGGTCCTTATTCTGCCAAGAATCTCAGAAAGGACTTCTATGTGCATACTACCCAGATGAGAAAATTTAGGGCTGAACTATCCCTTCTGCCAGGGGAGAAAGCCAAGAATTTTCTACAGCCTATGTGAATGAGCAGCAGAATAGTTCTTCCCAGCTTGATTCAAGCAACTTCTCACCTCTAGCTCAGGTCTAAAAAAAAAAAAAAATTCCGTCTGAATTACATTAGATTATATGACTTTTACTAACACAGAAGTGACATATAGTCTACACCCTTTTATGACTTCTCAAAAGTCAGCACCTTCTATACTGGTGGACTGAAGATACATGGAATGTAGTAAAAGGCAGTTCCAGCTAATAAAGCAAGTGGCCCAAGATCAGGGATAGTAGCAGAACCAAGATAAGAATACTTGAGTTCAAGATTTTCCCACCAGAACATCTGCATTATGACATTGAAAATTCTAATCACTTTAAGGTAGAAAAATTGAGGAGGCAAAGATCACCTTTCCAAATATTTGTAGAATTAAATATAGGAAACATTGACAGTGAGTTGCCTCCTGCTTATACTACCCCAGCCAAGAAAGGATCATGTGTGTGGAAGAGGAGGTGTTTTGGTGACTTAGGCTCAACCATGGTAGTAAACAAAAATCTTCCTCTTGACTATCAAAGGCAAATTTATTTATAAAGTAATCCACTCCAACCCATCATCCTGGGGCCTTTTAGTCCTTACCACTATTTATGAGGGTCTCAAATACATATTTGAGCTGTTATTGCTAGGTGAAATTATGTAGTCAGAAATTTTGATAGATTGAAGGACAAAGGTCATTAGAAAACTTAAACAACTATTATATCTGATTTTCAGTACCAGTGGACCATTGTGAATTGATTGATTGATTGATTGATTGATTGACTGATTGAGACAGAGTCTTGTTCTGTCACCCAGGCTGGAGTGCAGTGGTGCGATCTCAGCTCACTGCAACCTCCACCTCCTGATTTCAAGTGATCCTCCTGCCTCAGTCACCCAAGTAGCTGGAATTAGAGGTGTGGGCCACCAAGCCCAGCTAATTTTTGTATTTTCAGTAGAGACAGGGTTTCACCATGTTGGCCAGGCTGTCTTGAACTCCTGGCCTCAAGTGATCTGCCCACCTCAGCCTCCCAAAGTGCTGGGATTACAGACATGAGCCACTATGCCTGGCCAATTTTTATAAATACTGCAACTACCCTATGAGCCAAATACATAGTATTTTAATTACATGACAAATTAAACATATTTAAACAGATTAAAATATGTTTTAATTCATTTCATTTATTCATCTTTATTGTATGGAAGCCCTGTATTATATATGATGAACCTTATCTCCAAGCATAGACTGTATCAGCATTAAAAGACTAATCCACATATTTAAGGGCAATATTGTTCTTAAGAAGCCTCAGAAAAAAAATTCCCTGTATGGAAATTTACATGGTATTTCTAGGCCCTTAACAGACATGAAATCCTGCTTCATCATTTCTATACTTATGGTTGCCTTGTCTGCTCAGTTATCCATCTGTGAAGATAAGCCTGACACTCCTTGTCATGTTCCATCTGCCCACTTTATTTCAATCTTCATGGACAGTTCATGGATGTGCACACTCCTATTTTGCTAATTTAGAGCATGTTACCTCAAGTGTCCACTGTGCATATCTCCTGGACCTTCTAATGCCAAATAGTCTTGCTGGGTACTTAGGTAAGTACAGCAGAAACATGCACAGTTAACAACTTTGATGAAAACTTTTGACTCATTAGAGATAGAAGTCATGGATAAATATTCCAGCCTCCAATAGTCCAAGTATGTATATTGGAAGGTAACCTGGATGATTCAGAAGATCCTCCTGGGATTGAGCCCTTCATTACTCATATTTGTCACCTTAAAATTACATTATTTCACTGGCTTTTCCGCAACAGTTTCTGCTACCTCAATCTTCTATACTTGTACCACCTCTCAAATAAAATAATTGTACTCATATCCCTGTCTCAGAACATACTCTTGAGTTACCCATACTAAAGAAACTGGCAGCAGAAGTAGTGCTAGAAGGTAGACCTTGAGGATTATATTCAGACACTGGATCATTTGAACGTCATAGAGTAAGGGCTCCCTTGCCTGGGAATATATGTTTATAATAATCCTTAGCACTTTATAGCATTCCAGTACTTGGAGTCTCATGGGTAGTGGATAAGAATGATCAGGAGGCAGAATTAGAAGTAACTACAAACCTACCACTTGAATGACATAGAAGTAACTGTAATAAAGATTGCAGAGTTCACTGGCTTTCACTGACTTACACGTCTTTTAAAAAAGAGAAAAGCTCTTGGCTACCAGCTACGAACCCAGCGTGTACTGTGCCACATGGTCTACATAGTTCTTCACCTCTGGCTGCTGTAGGGCAATGCGCCAAAAGTAGGTCCAGAATTCACTAGTAAGTACAGTGTGGCTGCAAAAGTGACTGAATGCACACAGACAGTTCTACTTGTTAAAGGCAAAGTCAAAAGATAAAAAAGATAGAACCACTATAAGTAGTATGGGGCTTTGAGCAGACAAACCTGAGAACCCTGAACCCCTATTTATTCTGAACCCTCTCCATATCAGGAGAGGAAGCAACAAATGTCAAGTCCATGTATGTAGCTCCTGGATTTGTCCTCAAAACTGGCTTTGCCTTTCTTCTTCATCTCTAACCCATTAACTAGGATCAGGTGTTTTGTTTTGTTTCATTTTGTTCTGTTTTTGAGATGGAGTCTCGCTCTGTCGCCCAGGCTGGAGTGCGGTGGCACCATCTTGGCTCACTGCAAGCTCCGCCTCCGGGGTTCATGCCATTCTCCTGCCTCAGCCTCCCAAGTAGCTGGGACTACAGGCGCTCACCACCATGCCTGGCTATTTTTTTCCTTTTTTTTTTTTTTTTGTATTTGTAGTACAGACAGGGTTTCACCGTGTTAGCCGGGATGTCTGGATCTCCTGACCTCGTGATCCGCCCGCCTTAGCCTCCCAGAGTGCTGGGATTACACGCGTGAGCCACTGCGCCCGGCCAGGATCAGGTTTTAACAATGCTTCTGTAGGGAAAAAAGCCCCTTCTTTATGCTTCCGGCTCTCACCAACATTTGGGAATATTACTTGCCTCTGGTCCCTGCAGTTCTGAAGATAATAACTTTTTTTCTGACCTTGCTTCCCTGTGGGTATCTTAACATCACATTTTGATTTAGTTGGCTATGTTGTGTGCTGGCCCTTTCCATAAATTCTTTTCAGAATGTGCCTTCTATTCCTAATCTAAATCCTTAGTGATCTAGAGTTTGATATTAGAAACAGCCTCAGCAAATAGGCCTTCAACTGGGACTTGGGAATTTTGTTGGTTGGTATACTGAGGCATGGATAACCTTCTTCCAGGAACGGTGGGACACTGGTAATTCGAAGCATTAAGTGGCATAATAGTTCTTCAAAGCAGTACTGAGAAGTGTATATAATGGAATGTCATTGTAGAAAAAGGAGTTAGAAAATCCTCATAGCCATTTGATTACAATGGAACAATGGTTAGTATAAAGATTATAGACTGGCTGCCTCTGAATATCTTTTAAAAACTTATTAAAGGATAACAGACTAGACGCTTGATTTTCGTAACTAAAGTTACTGGTGGAGAATCTCAGAAAAATTTTTTATAAACCATAAAGGAATCTTATTATATGTTGCCACCAGCAAAACGTGGTTGAACATCATGTCTAATACCTAACTGTACAGCATGTAGAGTTGTATAACTTTGTTAAATCTATGCCAATATTAGGGTATTAAAATAAGTTGGTATATTGAAACTTAGCATGCAAATATTTGATTAAACAGAGGAGGTTGGAACTATGGTTCTCCCAAATCCCTCTGAAACTTGTTTTCCAGGAAAACAACCCCACCCCTATCTAAGGAAACCAGCCTTCATCTGATGAAAGAACTTTGAAAGACCTTATGCTAGGTCACAAACAATTCTCGATACATTTAAAATATTTAAATCAGAAAAAAGCATCTTCTCTAACCCCAATGGAATGAAACTAGAAATCAATAACACAGGAAACTAGAAAATCCACAAAAACTGAAATTAGGTGGAAATGAAGTCAGCACTCCTAAATAACCAGTGGGTCAAAGGCAATATTATATGTGAAATTAGAATGTATTTTGAGATGAATTTTTCTAAAAAACATGCACAACATACCAAAACCTAAAGAATGCAACAAAAGTGGTGTTCAGAGGGAAATTTACAGTGGTAAACACTTATGTTTTAAAAATGAAGGAAAATTTTGAATCAATTACCTAACTTTATACCTGAAGGAACTAGAAAATGAAAAAATGTAAAGCTAGCAGAAGGAAGGAAATAATGCAGATTGGAATGGAAATGAACAAAATAGAAAATCAAAAAACAGTGACAAAAATCAACAGAATAAAAAGTTTGTTCTTTGAAAAAATTAACAAAATTGATAGACTTTTAGCGAGATTAACCAAGAAAATAGAGCTAAGACTCAAATTACTAAAATTAAAAATGAAATTTGGGATAGTACAATGGCTTTACAGAAATAAAAAGTATTATTTAAAAATATAAACAGGCCTAGAACAAGTAAGCAAATTGAATCCATAATCACAAAGAAAAGCACGGGACAGATGTCACTTGTAAATTATGCTAAACATTTAAAGAAATAATGCCAGTGCTTCTCACGCTCTTCCAAAAATTAGAAGAGGAGAGAATAATTCTCTTTCTATAAGGGTAGCATAACCTGATACTAAAGTCATATAAAGTCATCTCAAGGAAAGAAAACTATAGCCCAATATCTCTTATGAATACCAATGCGAAATTCTCAACAAAATACTAGCAAAACAAATATAGCAGCATATTAAAACGGATTATACAGAACAAGTGAGATTAATGCCAGCTTTGCAAGAGTGACTGAATGTATGTAAATCAATCAATGTAATAAAGAGAGTAAAATGGTGGTTACTAGAGGCCAGGTGAAGGGGTATTGGGGAAAAGTTAGTCAAAGGATGCAAAAATTGTTTCTTTTTTTTTTTTGAGACAGAGTCTTGCTCTGTCGCCCAGGCTGGAGTGCAGTGGCCGGATCTCAGCTCACTGCAAGCTCCGCCTCCCGGGTTTACGCCATTCTCCTGCCTCAGCCTCCTGAGCAGCTGGGACTACAGGCGCCCGCCACCTCGCCCGGCTAGTTTTTTGTATTTTTTAGTAGAGACGGGGTTTCACCGTGTTCGCCAGGATGGCCTCGATCTCCTGACCTCGTGATCCACCCGTCTTGGCCTCCCAAAGTGCTGGGATTACAGGCTTGAGCCACCGCGCCCGGCCCAGGATGCAAAATTTCAACTGAACAGGAGAAATAAGTTCAAGAGATCTAGCGTACATTATAGTAGGTATAGTTAATCTATTATATGCTTGAAAATTGCTAAGAGGGTAGATTTAAAGTTTTCTCACTACAAAAAAATTGATATGTGATGTAACACATGTGTTAGTTTGGTTTAGCTATTCCACAATGCGTGCATATACCAAACGATAATGTAATCTCAATTGTCTATTTTTGTTTTGATTGCCTGTTTTTGAGGTTTTACACACAAAAATATTCTTTGCCCAGGCCAATGTCCTGGAACATTTTCCCAATGTTTCCTTCAGTAGTTTCATCATTTTAGGTCTTAAATTTAAGTCTTTATGCCATTTTGATTAAATTTTTGTGTAGGTGAGATGTAGGGGTCTACTTTTACTCTTCTGCATGCAGTTAGCCCATTTTCTCGGAACCATTTGTTGAAAAGACTGTCCTTTCCCCCATTGTATGTTCTTGACAGCTTTGCCAAGGTAAGTTGGTTGTAAATGCATGAATTTATGTCAGCGTTCTCTATTATCTTCCACTAATCTATTAGTTTGTTTTTATACGAGTAGTGTACTTTTGGTTACTATAGTTTTGTAGTAAATTTTTGCACAGCAAAGTAAACAGTGAACAAAGTAAAGAAACAACACACAGAATGGGAGAAAATAGTTTCAAACTATGTATCTGACAAGAGATTAATAACAAGAATATATAAGGAGCTCAAACAATTCAATAGCAAAATAATCATCATCATCTGATTTTAAAATGGGCTAAAAATTTGAACATACATTTCTCAAAAGAAGACATATAAGTGGCCAACAGCTATACAGAAAAAGTTTGGCATCACTAATTATTAGAGAAATGCAAATCAAAACCACAGTAAGATATCACCTGACCCCAGTCAAAATGGTTTATATCAAAAAGATAGGTAAAAACAGATGCTGGTGAGCATGTGGAGAAAGAGGAACACTTGGACACAATTGGTGGAAATGTAAATTAGTATAGCCACTATGGAGAACAATACGAAGCTTCCCCCCCCCCCCCAAAAAAAAAAAACCTAAAAATAGACATACCATATCATCCAGTAATTCCACTGCTTGGTATATACCTAAAAGAGAGGGAATCAATATATTAAAGTAATTCCTGGATTTCCATGTTTACTGTAACACTCTTCACAATAGCCAAACCATGGGATCAACCTAAGTGTCCATCAGCAGATGAATGGATAAATAAAATATGGGATTTATGCACTACGGAGCATGATTCAGCCATAAAAGGAATGAAATCTTGTCATTTTCAGCAAAATGAATGGAACTGGACACCAATATATTAAATATAATGAGTTAAACACAGAAAGCAAAATATTTCATGTTCTCACTCATTTGCGAGACCCAAAAAAGTGGACCTCAAGAGGATATAGGGTAGATTGGTGGTAACTCAGGGCCAAGAAAGGGAATGTAAATTAATAAATATATAATTTTTAGCACCTTTATCATTATTATGTATACAGCTTAATGGTAATAAACTGTATTATGGTAATAATAAACTCTATAATGGTAATAAACTTAATTGTATATGTATATTTTACCTCAGTAAAAATACCATCATGTTGCACATCATAAATATATACAACTTTTACTTGTCAATTAAAAATAATTTTAAAGAAACTTTCTACAAAGCTATAGTAATCAAAGCAGTATTGTACCAGCATAAAGATAGGCATATAGATGAATGGAATAAAATATATAATAAAGAAATAAATCTATATATCTAAGGTCAATCTATTTTTGACAAGGATGCTAAGCTCATTTAATGGGGAAATAATTGTTTCCTCAACAAATAGTGCTGGGACAAATTGATATCCATGCAAAAGAATGAAGTTATACCTTTATATAAAATTAATATATACATTATATATAAACATATACAAAATATAAAGATATAAAAATTAATTCAAAATGAATCAAAGATCTAAATTTTAGAGCTAAAACTAAAGCTCACAAAAGATTCTTACATATAACACCAAAAACAAAAGTGACAAAAAACAGACATAGCAGACTTCACCAAATTAAAAACTTTTGTTCACAAAAATACATTATCTAGAAAGTAAAAATACAACCTATGGAATGGAGGAAAATATTTGCAAATCTTCTATTTGATGAGCCTAGTATACAGAATATATAAAGAACTCTTATCACTCATCAACAAAAGCACAAACAACCCAACTGAAAAACAGACAAAGGACTTGAACAGACACTTTTCTAAGAATATACAAGGGAAGCAGACAAGATATTCAGCTATAGAAACACCTCCACTCTGCAGCTCTCACCAAGAAGGACAAAAAATGACAAGTGAACTCTGCACCTTCAACTGAGGTACCAAGGTTCTCGCATTGGGACTGACTAGGTGGTTGGCGTGACCTATACAGAGCAAGAACAACCTGAGTGGAGTGAGGGCCTACCCAGGAGCTGCACAGGGCAAAGGAAGCTCCCCTCCCTAGCCAAGGGAGGTGGTGAAGGATTGTGCTACCCCTCCCTGAAAACCATGCTTTTCCCACGGATTCTTGTGACCCATGGATCAGAAGGACCTCTCATTAGCCCATTTCACTAGGGCTTTGGGTATGAAGCACAGAGTTGTGAAGACTCATAGCAGCTGCTCAGGTGAGTGACCATTTGAGCAGGCACTAAGACACAGGAGTATTTGAATACTCCAGCTCTGGGAATTCCTGTGAGGCAGGAAAACCATCCAGTCTTATGGGAAGGGAGCTGAAGCCAAGAAGCCAAGCAGCCTGCCTACCATGGAACCCCACAAGCTAAGACCCACTGGCTTAGAATCCCTGCCACCCAGCGCAGCAGGCTGGAGACTGCCTGAGAAGACTGAGTTCCCAGTGGGAAGGGGTGGTCGCCATCACTGTGGCTCCAGTTGGCCATTTTTCCCTGCTGCTGGTGCCAGTGAGACTAGGAAGTCTGGACCAGGAGCAATTCCCCACAGTGTAGGACAGTGGCTGGATCAGTTCATGGCCACACTGCTTCTTTAAGCCAAACCCCAGTCCACTTTTCCTCACTGAGTGGAGCCTCTCTGTGGGAATTTCAGCATCCCCAGTCAGGAGTTTATGGAAAGAACTCTGATATCCCTGAGAGGAGCTCCTAGGAGAAAAGATGGCTGTGGTATCATGGATCAGTGGTCTTAGTCTTTTCTGCCTGCTGGCTCTGGGGAATCAGGAGAACCCAGATTCCCCCCAGTGCAGCACACCTGCTCCACCAAGGGGCAGCCAGACTGCTTATTTAAGCAGGTTCTTGATCCTGCTCCTCTTGACTGGTTAAGACCTCCCAACAGGAGTCTCCAGACATCTCATACAAGAGCATTCTAGCTGGCACCAGATCGATGCATTGTGAGACAGAGCTCCCAGAGGAAGAAACAGGCTGCCGTCTTTGCTAGTCCACTGGTGATACCTCCAGGGACAGGAAGGACCAAGACCAATAGGGTCTGGAGCAAACCACAGCAGCCCTACAGAAGAGGAGTCTGACTGCCAAAAGAAAAAAAAGAAAGCAACAACAATATAAATGACGAAGACCCCATAAAAACCCCAATCAAAAGTCAGCAGCCTCAAAGGTCAGCCGCCTCAAAGATCAAAGGCAGATAAGCCCATGAAGATGAGAAACAATCAATGCAAAAATGCTGAAAACTCAAAAATCCAGAGTGTCTCTTCTCCTACAAATGATCGTAACACATCACCAATAGCACAGAACTGGGCTGATGCTGAGATGCATGAAATGACAGAAGTAGGCTTCAGAAGATGGGTAATAATAAACTTCACTGAGCTAAAGGATTATATTTTAACTCATTGCAAAGAAGCTAAGAACCATGATAAAACCATTACAGGAGGTATTAACCATAATAACCAGTTTAGAGCGGAACAAAAATGACCCAATGGAGCTGAAAAACAAAATGCAAGAACTTTACAATGCAAACATAAGTATCAATAGCCAAATAGACCAAGCAGAAGAAACAACATCAGAACTTGAAGACTATCTTGCTGAAATAAGGCAGGCAGGCAAGATTAGAGAAAAAAGAATAAAAAGGAATGAACAAAACCTCTGAGAACTATGGGATTATGTTAAAAGACCAAACCTCTGCTGATACGAGTACGTGAAGGACATGGGAAAAATGGACCCAAGTTTGAAAACACACTTCAGGATATCATCCAGAAGAACTTCGTCAACCTAGCCAGACAGGCCAATATTCAAATTCAGGAAACCCAGAGAACCCCAGTAAGATACTCAATGGGAAGATCATTCCCAAGACACATGATCATCAGATTATCCAAGGTCAAAATGAAGGAAAAAATGTTAAGGGCATCCAGAGAGAAAGGCCAGGTCACCTATAAAGGGAAGTCCATCAGACTAACAGCAGACCTCTCAGTGGAAACTCTACAAACCAGAAGAGATTGGGAGCCAATATTCAACATTGTTAAAGAAAATAATTTCCAATCTAGAATTTCATATCCAGTTAAACTAAGCTTTATAAGCAAAGGAGAAATAGAGTTTGTTTCAGACAAGCAAATGCTGAAGGAATTAATCACAACCAGGCCTGCCTTGCAAGAACTCCTGAAGAAAGCACTAAATATGGAAAGGAAAAACCATTACCAGCCACTACAAAAACACACTGAAGTACACAGATGACTGACACTATAAAGCAACTACCTGAAAGAGTCTGCAAAATAACCAGCGAGCATGATGATGACAGAATCAAATTCACAAACAACAATATTAACCTTAAATGTAAATGGAATAAACACCCTAATTAAAAGACACAGAATGGAAAGCTGGATAAAGGGTCAAGGTCCATCTGTGTGTTGTATTCAAGAGACCCATCTCACATGCAACAACACATATAGACTCAAAATCAAAGAATGAAGGAAACTTTACCAAGCAAATGGAAAACAGAAAAGAACAGAGGTTGCAATCTTAGTTTCTGACAAAACAGACTTTAAACCAACAAATATTTTAAAATATAAAGAAAGGCATTACATAATGGTAAAGAGGTCAATTCAACAAGAAAAGCTAACTATGCTAAATATATATGCACCCAATACAGGAGCACCTGGATTCATAAAACAAGTTCTTAGAGACCTACAAAGAGACTTAACCTCTCACAGAATAACAGTGGTAGATTGTAACAACCCCCTGTCCGTATTAGATCATCAAAAAAGAATATTAACAATGATAATCAGGACTTAAAACTCAGCTCTGTATCAAGAGGACCTGATAGATAGCTACAGAACTCTCCACCCCAAAACAACAGAATATACATTCTTCTTGGTGCCACTTGGCATCTACTTTAATTTTTTTTTATTTTTATTTTTATTATACTTTAAGTTCTAGGGTACATGTGCATAACGTGCAGGTTTGTTACATATGTATATATGTGCCATGTTGGTGTGCTGCACCCATCAACTCGTCAGCATCCATCAATTCATCATTTATATCAGGTATAACTCCCCAATGCAATCCCTCCCCCCTCCCCCCTCCCCATGATAGGCCCCATTGTGTGATGTTCCCCTTCCCGAGTCCAAGGGAGGTCATTGTTCAGTTCCCACCTATGAGTGAGAACATGCGGTGTTTGGTTTTCTCTTCTTGTGATAGTTTGCTAAGAATGATGGTTTCCAGCTGCATCCATGTCCCTACAAAGGACGCAAACTCATCGTTTTTTAGGGCTGCATAGTATTCCATGGTGTATATGTGCCACATTTTCTTAATCCAGTCTGTCACTGATGGACATTTGGGTTGATTCCAAGTCTTTGCTATTGTGAATAGTGCTGCAATATACATACGTGTGCATGTGTCTTTGTAGTAGCATAATTTATAATCCTTTGGGTATATACCCAGTAGTGGGATGGCTGGGTCATATGGTACATCTAGTTCTAGATCTTTGAGGAATTGCCATACTGTTTTCCATAATGGTTGAACTAGTTTACAATCCCACCAACAGTGTAAAAGTGTTCCTATTTCTCCACATCCTCTCCAACACCTGTTGTTTCCTGATTTTTTAATGATGGCCATTCTAACTGGTGTGAGATGGTATCTCATTGTGGTTTTGATTTGCATTTCTCTGATGGCGAGTGATGATGAGCATTTTTTCATGTGTCTGTTGGCTGTATGAATGTCTTCTTTTGAGAAATGTCTGTTCATATCCTTTCCCCACTTTTTGATGGGGTTGTTTGTTTTTTTCTTGCATATTTGTTTGAGTTCTTTGTAGATTCTGGAAATTAGCCCTTTGTCAGATGAGTAGATTGCAAAAATTTTCTCCCATTCTGTAGGTTGCCTGTTCACTCTGATGGTAGTTTCTTTTGCTGTGCAGAAGCTCTTGAGTTTAATTAGATCCCATTTCTTAATTTTGGCTTTTGTTGCCGTTGCTTTTGGTGTTTTAGACATGAAGTCCTTGCCCATGCCTATGTCCTGAATGGTACTACCTAGATTTTCTTCTAGGGTTTTTATGGTATTAAGTCTAACATTTAAGTCTCTAATCCATCTTGAATTAATCTTCGTATAAGGAGTAAGGAAAGGATCCGGTTTCAGCTTTCTACTTATGGCTAGCCAATTTTCCCAGCACCATTTATTAAATAGGGAATCCTTTCCCCATTTCTTGTTTTTGTCAGGTTTGTCAAAGATCAGATGATTGTAGATGTGTGGCATTATTTCTGAGGACTCCGTTCTGTTCCATTGGTCTATATCTCTGTTTTGGTACCAGTACCATGCTGTTTTGGTTACTGTAGCCTTGTAGTATAGTTTGAAGTCAGGTAGCGTGACGCCTCCAGCTTTGTCCTTTTGACTTAGGATTGTCTTGGCAATGCGGGCTCTTTTTTGGTTCCATATGAACTTTAAAGCAGTTTTTTCCAATTCCATGAAGAAACTCATTGGTAGCTTGATGGGGATGGCATTGAATCTATAAATAACCTTGGGCAGTATGGCCATTTTCACGATATTGATTCTTCCTATCCATGAGCATGGTATGTTCTTCCATTTGTTTGTGTCCTCTTTGATTTCACTGAGCAGTGGTTTGTAGTTCTCCTTGAAGAGGTCCTTTACATCCCTTGTAAGTTGGATTCCTAGGTATTTTATTCTCTTTGAAGCAATTGTGAATGGAAGTTCATTCCTGATTTGGCTCTCTGCTTGTCTGTTACTGGTGTATAAGAATGCTTGTGATTTTTGCACATTAATTTTGTATCCTGAGACTTTGCTGAAGTTGCTTATCAGCTTAAGAAGATTTTGGGCTGAGACGATGGGGTTTTCTAAATACACAATCATGTCATCTGCAAACAGGGACAATTTGACTTCCTCTTTTCCTAACTGAATACCCTTGATTTCTTTCTCTTGCCTGATTGCCCTAGCCAGAACTTCCAACACTATGTTGAATAGGAGTGGTGAGAGAGGGCATCCCTGTCTTGTGCCAGGTTTCAAACGGAATTTTTCCAGTTTTTGCCCATTCAGTATGATATTAGCTGTGGGTTTGTCATAAATAGCTCTTATTATTTTGAGGTACGTTCCATCAATACCGAATTTGTTGAGCGTTTTTAGCATGAAGGGCTGTTGAATTTTGTCAAAAGCCTTTTCTGCATCTATTGAGATAATCATGTGGTTCTTGTCTTTGGTTCTGTTTATATGCTGGATTACGTTTATTGATTTGTGAATGTTGAACCAGCCTTGCATGCCAGGGATGAAGCCCACTTGATCATGGTGGATAAGCTTTTTGATGTGCTGCTGAATCCAGTTTGCCAGTATTTTATTGAGGATTTTTGCATCGATGTTCATCAGGGAGATTGGTCTAAAATTCTCTTCTTTTGTTGTGTCTCTGCCAGGCTTTGGTATCAGGATGATGTTGGCCTCATAAAATGAGTTAGGGAGGATTCCCTCTTTTTCTATGGATTGGAATAGTTTCAGAAGGAATGGTACTAGCTCCTCCTTGTACCTCTGGTAGAATTCAGCTGTGAATCCATCTGGTCCTGGGCTTTTTTTGGTGGGTAGGCTATTAATTGTTGCCTCAATTTCAGAGCCTGCTATTGGTCTATTCAGGGATTCAACTTCTTCCTGGTTTAGTCTTGGGAGAGTGTAAGTGTCCAGGAAATTATCCATTTCTTCTAGATTTTCTAGTTGATTTGCGTAGAGGTGTTTATAGTATTCTCTGATGGTAGTTTGTATTTCTGTGGGGTCGGTGGTGATATCCCCTTTATCATCTTTTTTCCGTCTATTTGATTCCTCTCTCTTTTCTTCTTTATTAGCCTTGCTAGCGGTCTGTCAATTTTGTTGATCTTTTCAAAAAACCAACTCCTGGATTCATTGATTTTTTTTGGAGGGTTTTTTGTGTCTCTATCTCCTTCAGTTCTGCTCTGATCTTAGTTATTTCTTGCCTTCTGCTAGCTTTTGAATGTGTTTGCTCTTGCCTCTCTAGTTCGTTTAATTGTGATGTTAGAGTGTCAATTTTCGATCTTTCCTGCTTTCTCTTGTGGGCACTTAGTGCTATAAATTTCCCTCTACACACTGCTTTAAATGTGTCCCAGAGATTCTGGTATGTTGTATCTTTGTTCTCATTGGTTTCAAAGAACATCTTTATTTCTGCCTTCATTTCGTTATGTACCCAGTAGTCATTCAGGAGCAGGTTGTTCAGTTTCCATGTAGTTGAGCGGTTTTGATTGAGTTTCTTAGTCCTGAGTTCTAGTTTGATTGCACTGTGGTCTGAGAGACACTTTGTTATAATTTCTGTTCTTTTACATTTGCTGAGGAGTGCTTTACTTCCAATTATGTGGTCAATTTTGGAATAAGTGCGATGTGGTGCTGAGAAGAATGTATATTCTGTTGACTTGGGGTGGAGAGTTCTATAGATGTCTATTAGGTCCGCTTGGTGCAGAGATGAGTTCAATTCCTGGATATCCTTGTTAACTTTCTGTCTCGTTGATCTGTCTAATGTTGACAGTGGAGCGTTGAAGTCTCCCATTATTATTGTATGGGAGTCTAAGTCTCTTTGTAAGTCTCTAAGGACTTGCTTTATGAATCTGGGTGCTCCTGTATTGGGTGCGTATCTATTTAGGATAGTTAGCTCTTCCTGTTGAATTGATCTCTTTACCATTATGTAATGGCCTTCTTTGTCTCTTTTGATCTTTGATGGTTTAAAGTCTGTTTTATCAGAGACTAGGATTGCAACCCGTGCTTTTTTTTGTTCTCCATTTGCTTGGTAGATCTTCCTCCATCCCTTTATTTTGAGCCTATGTATGTCTCTGCATGTGAGATGGGTCTCCTGAAGACAGCAGACTGATGGGTCTTGACTCTTTATCCAGTTTGCCAGTCTGTGTCTTTTAATTGGAGCATTTAGTCCATTTACATTTAAGGTTAATATTGTTATGTGTGAACTTGATCCTGCCATGAGGATATTAACTGGTTATTTTGCTCATTAGTTGATGCAGTTTCTTCCTAGCCTCGATGGTCTTTACATTTTGGCCTGTTTTTGCATTGGCTGGTACCTGTTGTTCCTTTCCATGTTTAGGGCTTCCTTCAGGGTCTCTTGTAAGGCAGGCCTGGTGGTGACAAAATCTCTAAGCATTTGCTTATCTGTAAAGAATTTTATTTCTCCTTCACTGATGAAACTTAGTTTGGCTGGATATGAAATTCTGGGTTCAAAATTCTTTTCTTTAAGAACGTTGAATATTGGCCCCCACTCTCTTCTGGCTTGTAGAGTTTCTGCCGAGAGATCTGCTGTCAGTCTGATGGGCTTCCCTTTGTGGGTAACCCGACCTTTCTCTCTGGCTGCCCTTAAGATTTTTTCCTTCATTTCAACTTTGGTGAATCTGGCAATTATGTGTCTTGGAGTTGCTCTTCTGGAGGAGTATCTTTGTGGCGTTCTCTGTATTTCCTGAATTTGAATGTTGGCCTGCCCTGCTAGGTTGGGGAAGTTCTCCTGGATGATATCCTGTAGAGTGTTTTCCAATTTGGTTCCATTTTCCCCCTCACTTTCAGGCACCCCAATCAGACGTAGATTTGGTCTTTTTACATAATCCCATACTTCTTGCAGGCTTTGTTCATTTCTTTTTCTTCTTTTTTCTTTTGGTTTCTCTTCTCGCTTCATTTCATTCATTTGGTCCTCAATCGCTGATACTCTTTCTTCCAGTTGATCGAGTCGGTTACTGAAGCCTGTGCATTTGTCACGTATTTCTCGTGTCATGGTTTTCATCTCTGTCATTTCGTTTATGACCTTCTCTGCATTAATTAGTCTAGCTGTCAATTCTTCCACTCTTTTTTCAAGATTTTTAGTTTCTTTGCGCTGGGTACGTAATTCCTCCTTTAGCTCTGAGAGGTTTGATGGACTGAAGCCTTCTTCTCTCATCTCATCAAAATCATTCTCTGACCAGCTTTGATCCGTTGCTGGCGATGGGCTGTGCTCCTTTGCAGGAGGAGATGCGCTCTTATTTTTTGAATTTCCAGCTTTTCTGCCCTGCTTCTTCCCCATCTTTGTGGTTTTATCTGTCTCTGGTCTTTGATGATGGTGACGTACTGATGGGGTTTTGGTATAGGTGACCTTCCTGTTTGATAGTTTTCCTTCTGACAGTCAGGACCCTCAGCTATAGGTCTGTTGGAGATTGCTTGAGGTCCACTCCAGACCCTGTTTGCCTGGGTATCAGCAGCAGAGGTTGCAGAAGACAGAATATTGCTGAACAGCGAGTGCACCTGTCTGATTCTTGCTTTGGAAGCTTCCTCTCAGGGGTGTACTCCACCCTGTGAGGTGTGGGGTGTCAGACTCCCCTTAGTGGGGGATGTCTCCCAGTTAGGCTACTCAGGGGTCAGGGACCCACTTGAGCAGGCAGACTGCCCCTTCTCAGATCTCAACTTCTGTGTTGGGAGATCCACTGCTCTCTTCAAAGCTGTGAGACAGAGTCGTTCGCGTTTGCACAGGCTTCTGCTCCTTTAGCTGAGCCCTGTCCCCAGAGGCGCAGTCTACAGAGACAGGCAGGTTTCCTTGAGCTGCTGTGAGCTCCACCCAGTTCGAGCTTCCCAGCGGCTTTATTTACCTACTTAAGCCTCAGCGATGGCGGGCGCCCCTCCCCCAGCCTCGCTGCTGCCTTGCGGTTAGATTGCTGCAGACTGCTGTGTTAGCAAGGAGGGAGGCTCTGTGGGTGTGGGACCCTCCCGGCCAGGTGTGGGATATATTCTCCGGTGTGCCGGTGTTATAGCGCAGTATTGGGGTGGGAGTTACCCGATTTTCCAGGTGTTGTGTGTCTCAGTTCCCCTGGCTAGGAAAAGGGACTCCCTTCCCCCTCGCGCTTCCCAGGTGAGGCGATGCTCTCCCTGCTTCAGCTCTCGCTGGTCAGGCTGCAGCAGCTGACCCGCACAGATTGTCTGGCACTCCCGAGTGAGATGACCCCAGTACCTCAGTTGAAAATGCAGAAATCACTGGTCTTCTGTGTCGCTCGCGCTGGGAGCTGGAGACTGGAGCTGTTCCTATTCGGCCATCTTGCTCCGCTCCCCCCAGCATCTACTTTAAAATTGATCACATAATTGGAAGTAAATCACTCCTCAGCAAATGCAAAACAATTGAAATCATAGAAAGCAGAACACAGTGCAATCAAATTAGAACTTAAGATTAAGAAACTCACTCAAAACCACACAACTACATGAAAATTGAGTAACCTGCTTCTGAATTACTCCTGGGTAAATAATGAAATTAAGGCAGAAATCAAGAAGTTCTTTGAAACTAATAAGAAATAAGAAACAATGTACCAGAATCTCTGGGATGCAAATAAAGCAGTGTTATAAGGGAAATTTATAGCACTAAATGTCCACATCAAAAAGCTAGAAAGATCTTAAATTTACACCTTAGTATCACAACTAAAAGAACTAAAGAACCAAGAGCAAACAAACATCAGAGCTGGCAGAAGACAAGAAATAACCGAGAGCAGAACTAAAGGAGATAGAGACACGAAAAACTTTCAAAAAATCTATGAATCCGGGGTGGGTTTTTTGAAAAAATTAGTAAAATAGATAACCTGCTAGATAGACTAATAAAGAAGAAAAAAGAGAAGAATCAAATAGATACAACAAAAAATGATAAAGGGATATCACCACTGACCCCACAGAAATACAAACAACCATCAAAGAATACTATAAACACCTCTATTGAAATAAACTAGAAAATCTAGAAGAAATGTATAAATTCCTGGATACATACACCCTCCCAAGACTGAGGCAGGAAGAAGTTGAATCCCTGAATAGAACAATAACAAGTTCTGAAATTGTGGCTGTAATAAATAGTCTGCCAACCAAAAAGAGCCCAGGACTAGATGGATTTACAGATGAATTCTACCAGAAATACAAAAAGGAGCTGATACTCTTTCTTCTGAAACTATCCCAAACAATTGAAAAAAAAGGGACTCTTCCCTTACTCATTCTATGAGGCTATCATCCTCCTGATACCAAAATCTGGCAGAGATACAACCAAAGATGAAAGCTTCAGGCCAATATCGCTGATGAACATCAATGTAATAATTCTCAATAAAATACTGGCAAACCAAATACAGCAGTACATCAAAAAGCTTATCCAACATGATCAAGTTGGCTTCATTTCTAGGATGCAAGGATGGTTCAACATACGCAAATCAGTAAATGTAATTAATCCATAAACAGATCCAAATACAAAAATCACATGATTATCTCAATACATGCAGAGAAGGCCTTCGATAAAATTCAACATCCTTTCATGTTAAAAACTTTTGGTTGGGCACAGTGGCTCATGCCTGTCATGCCTGCACTTTGGGAAGCCAATGCAGGCAGATCACCTGAGGTCAGGGGTTCGAGACCAGCCTGACCCATATGGTGAAACCCCATCTCTAATAAAAATACAAAAATTAGCTCGGCATGGTGGCAGGTGCCTGTAGTCCCAGCTACTCAGGAGGCAGAAGTTGCAGTGAGCCAGATCACACCATTTTCACTCCAGCCTGGGCGACAAAAGCAAGACAACATCTCAAAAAAAAAAAAAAAACTCTTTCAATAAACTAGGTACTGAAGGCTGAAGGAACATACCTCAAATTAATAAGGGCCATTTATGACGAACCCACAGCCAATATCACACTAAATGGGCAACAGCTAGAAGCATTTGCCTTGAAAACTGGCAGAAGACAAGGATGCCTTCTCTCACCACTCCTATTCAACACAGTATTGGAAGTTCTGGCCAAGGCAATCAGACAAGAAAAAGAAATAAAGGATAATCAAATAGGAAGAGAGGAAGTCAAATTGTCTTTGCTGATTACATGATCCTATATCTAAACAACCTCTTTGTCTCAGCCCAAAAGCTTTTGAAGCTGATAAGCAGCTTCAGCAAAGTCTCAGGATACAAAAATCAATGTGCAAAAATCACAAGCATTTCTATACCCCAACAACAGTGAAGCTGAGAGTCAAATTGTGAATGAACTCAATTTGCTCAAAGAGAATTGCTACAAAGAGAATAAAATTGCTACAAAGAGAATAAAAATTCACAATTGCTACAAGGAGAATAAAAAACCTAGGAATACAGCTAACAAGGGAAGTGAAGGACCTCTTCAAGGAGAGCTACAAATCACTTCTCAAAGAAATCAGAGAGGACACAAACAGAAAAATATTCCACGCTAACGGATAGAAAGAATCGTAGCATGAAAATGGCCATATTCATAATTCAGGAAATACATTTCTTAAGGCTATAGCTGCCATAGATAATGGTTCCTCCCATAGACAGGATCTGGAGGATCTGGGAAAATTAAATTTAAAACTTTGTGGAGATGACTCATCATTCTAGATTCCATTAAGAACATTTGTGATTCATGGGAGGAGGTCAAAATATCAACATAAACAGGAGTTTGAAAGAAGTTGATTCCAACTCTCATGGATCACTTTGAGGGGTTGAAGACTTCAGTGCAGAAAGTGATAGCAGATGTGGAAATAGCAAAATAACTAGAATTAGAAGTGGAACCTGAAGATATGGGTGAATTGCTGCAATCTCATGATAAAACTTGAACAGATGAGCAGCTGCTTCTTATGAATAAGCAAAGAAAGGTTTTTTGAAATGGAATCCACTCCTGGTGAAGATTCTATGAACACCGTTGAAATGACAACAAAGAGTTTAGAATGTCACATAGACAAGTGTGGTGGCTGACACCTGTAATCTCAACTATTTGGAAGGCTGAGGTGAGACGATCACTTGACACCAGGAATTCATGGCCAGCCTGGGCAATATACAAGACCCCATCTCTAAAAAATATAAAATAAATAAGTAAGAATTTATAATATTACATAAATGTAGTTAATAAAACAGCAGCTGAATTTGAGAGGATTGACTCTATTTTTTCTATTTGAATTTTGAAAGAAGTTTTACCATGAGTAAAATGTTATCAAATAGCATTGCATCCTGCAAAGAACTCTTTTATAAATGGAAGAGTCAACCTATGTGGCAAACTTCATTGTTGTCCTATTTTTAGAAATTGTCATAGCTACCACAGTCTTGAGCAGTCTGATCAGTTAATGACCCTCAGCACTGAAGCGAGACCCTTCCCCATGAATTGCTGTAGTCTGAGATGATGGTTTTTAAGCAATAAATATTTTAATTAATGTACATTGGTTTTTTGACGTAACACTATTACATACTTAATAGACTACAACATAGGGTAAACATAACTTTAATATGCATTGGAACACCCAAAATAATTAAGTAAATTTTGTGTTAATTTTGATATTACCAACCATTAGATTCACTTTATTGCAGTGGTCTAGAACTGAACCTACAAGTCCAAGGTATGCCTGTATATAACTTGCCAACTAGCACATGAAAAGATGCTGAACTCTTGTAGTCATCAGGGAAATATAAATCAAAACCATAATGAGATACCGATTCACACTGTCATCCTACAAGAAAGAAACTGAGGCAAAATTAATATAAGTAGAGAGTTTGTTGGGGCAAAGCTTGAACATTGCAACCTACGAGCATAGATTTGAGTTGCCCTGAATATACACTCCAGTTACAAGTGAATTTTTAAAGGTTTTTTAAAAAAAAAAAAAAAGAAAAAACAGACAGGGAGTGGACTGACACAAAGTTGTTCACTGGGAATTCTCACTGGTTTACAGAAATAATATTGATTAGTGATTGGGTATATGTTACGTTAAGCTATATGATGTGGGTTATAGTGTCCAATGTGGCATTATTAGGTTAATTTATAGCTACTTGTGGCAATAGCCTGCAGTTTCAAGAGATGAATACATAGCTGAAAGCAAGAAGCAGAGCATAATTTTAATCTCATTTTAATGTATATGTGGACCCGGTAAGTAAAAGGACTTGCATTCTTCAGATAAAAATTTCTTTCTTTTCTTAATGCCCGCTAGGACTGCTATTTTTTAAAGAGGAAAACAAGTGTTGGTATGTAAAGAAATTGAAAACCTCATACATGACTAGAAGAAATGGAAAATAGTGAAGCCACTGGAAAACAGTTTAGCACTTCCTCAAAGTTAAACATGGAATTACCATGCGACCCAGCAATTCCACTCTTAGGTATGTACCCCCAAAGGACTGAAAACAGATACTCTAACAAGCTGCTATACACAAATATTTATAGCAGCACTATTCACAAAAGATAAAAGGCAGAAACAACCCAAATACCTATCAACTGGTAAATGCATAAACAACTTAGTATATATCCATATAATTGAATGCTGTTCAGCCATAAAAAAGGGCCAATCCATGCCACAATGTGGGTAAACACAGAAAACATTGTAAGTACCCACCATGGTTAGGGTCCCAGTTTTCTGTTCTTGACCACATGAGTTTTAATAATCATGAGAACTTGGCCTAATCCATTGATCACTCCTTGCTGTAGCTCTTTTGGCGGTTATATAACCCTTTGGCTCAGCCAAGCCTAAAGTATCCTCTCTAGGGGATAAGCTATCATGGAATTGAACATGGAAGGGTATGGCATTCCTTGCCACAATTATATATTTTTTAAGTTAATAACCTGTATATAAAATCTAGGCTTTCCAGAAGAAGGACCCATAATATAAGAGTCATCCATGGGATAGAATAAATCCTGGGCCCTGCCAACTTTCTTGGTGGGCAGGGATAAGTGCAGCAATTTCTTCATACACATATTGTTAAATCTCATGTCACTTACCTTTCATGACTTTAACAATGCATTCTACATTTTAAGGTAAGATATATAAAATATTTTCTCCCCCTACCCATTCTGGACCTTTTTCTCTACCCAGTATAAAGTTAGCACTTGCCTTAGCTTATTATGGGTTCTGAGGAGGGCATTCTGGAAGTGTACCACTTCCCATTCAGCATGGTCCTTTGTTCTTGGTAAAATCAGGTATTATAAGATGAAGGATACCATGTGTTTGCTCCCTGTGTGGGTATGGCATGGAGTGAAAAACTGAAATAACAAAAGGTAGTAGATTCTAGTAGAACAGTGAAAGAAGCATGAAGTGAAGCTGTAGGCAAGCATCTTGTTTATTTAAGACATACAATACCCCTTCTGACTCCAAAGCTGAGTCAGTTTGTACAGCCAGGTCTAATCCCATCACTGGTTTCCCTTAATGGTATATGTGTACATTTTTAAAGTTCTCTGTCATGCTGGCAAGAATCGTATTGTATTCCTCACATCATACTTCTATCTAATGATTACCAACCATGATGAACTTAGGAGAGAGACCATCAAGAAGGTAAAATCTTTGGCAGCAGTGGTGAGATCGCTAAAGATTGGTAGAGAATCTTTGCATGCAGATAGCTCTATAGGACAAAAGGTGAAAGGCTATCTAACAGTATTTGGAAAAGGCTCTGAGATATTCTAATACAGAGGTGAGCAAATATCTTAAGATGAAATAATTTATAAATATGCCCTAATATGAAGAACACCCTGTTTTACCATAGAAAGATCTGGTTTGAGAATTTTGTTTCAAAATGTGATAGTATAATTTGGGACCAACTAGTTTAATCTCAGATAGGTTTGTGAAAATACATAATAAACTTAACTATTCTGAACTAGCTATTTTTAAAGAGATTGTTTAGTCAAAGCATTTATAGCCCTGAATGTGTATGTGGTAGAAATCAGAGCCTGGCGTCTCTAGCTTAATAAGAAAACTGGACTTGTACCATTTAAATTTATACCAAAAAAGGAATAAATATTGCCCCATCTACTGAATAGATTAACTTGCTAGATGGCTAAATTTTTCCACTAAATCTTATTATATACCTGAGAGGACACATGTCTATTTCGGATAAACCTAAAACTGTGTCACTAAGTGATTTACCAGAAGTCATTAAGTGGTAATGCTAAGATTAAATTCTAATACTTTCAATTATACCATTATTATGTTCAACTATACAGTCAGCTTTTTGTTCATGCCACTGAAGGCTTTTCAGTAGATTTGAGACATTGTGTTAACACTGGAGGCCAAACGGCTTGACTGGTGGCCAAATTATCAAATGCTGGTCTGCAAAGTGCAGTGGAAACAATTGAAAAGCAGAAGAAGGTTCCCTACAAACTTCAGTAAAAGAAGAATTTGACTATTGTTACACTAAAAGAAGGATCAGTAAGAGGTGGTCATGATTGACAAAGCAAAGAGGCTCGTATCAGTGAGAGAAGAGATAGTTGACAACCTATTTGGAAGATAGTGAGGAAGTCTAGGTCTCTTCATCTGTATAATACTGATGTTACTCTCATATATAAATAATAAACTCACCATCTAGTCCTAAAACTAAGGCATTTCTAATTAATTACATGTACGTTTTCTTACCAAATCCCATTTTCCTGACTTTTCTCACCATAATCACTCTCATGATCTTCATTGTACCCTTTCTTTTAGTTTCATAACATATGCCTAAGTGATATTTAGTTTTGTTAGTTTTAATGTTATCAATAAAAGATATTCAATGCAATTGTTATGGATTTGTTTTTATTAACTTCCAAGTTATGTGTAGCTTTACTTCAGTTATTTTTATTGCTGTATAATATCCCTTAGGTTTTGTATTTATTAAACATTTAGTATTTTCTTTCATCAAACTTTCTGTTCCTACAAGGAATGTGAAAAAATAAACTCTACATTTAGTCCTAGGGAAAAAAAGTCCTAGATCATGACAAAGTTCCCATTTAACCTGATACCTACATAGACACAAACATGCCTGATGGAGCCAGTGACACTTTCTCATAGTTCTCAGTTTGAGATAGGAAGCTTATTTAAAATGTTGGTTATCTGGAGCTCATTTTGGAGGCATATAACCCCAATCCTATACTGTTCTCTAGTTTTGATACATTCAGAGGTTTAAATTGATCTTAGCATGTATTCATCTCTCATGGGTTGCTCACTACAAGGGATACAAGTTTACTAAATTAGGTGGATGCATTAGTTCATTCTCATGTTATTATAAATACCTGAAACTGGGTAATTTATTTTAAAAAAAGAGGTTTGACTAGTTCATGGTTTCACAGGCTGTACAGGAAGCACGATGCTGGCATCTGCTTGACTTCTGGAGAGACCTCAGGAAACTTTTAATGATGGAAGGTGAAGGGGAAGCAGGCACATCTTACATCAGTGGAGCAGGAGGAAAAACATGAATTTTCAAATGATATCCCTTTAAATCTGACATGTAATTACACTAATTTATAGCATCTAGGGAAATGAATGTCCTCATAAACTCAACCTTAGATGTGGGCGACTGGAAGACTGGCTCAGTCATTTGTGCTCAAGATCCTATAATCTACATGATTTTATACCTAACATATTAATATACAAACAAACCCTTTCACCCCAATCAATACCTGCAGGTCTATGATAAAAGTTAAATTAATCTCCCTTTCCTTCTACCCGAGTATTTTGTTTACTGGGACTGACTTTTTTTTTTTTTTTGAGACGGAGTCTCACTCTGTCACC
Organism: Piliocolobus tephrosceles; assembly: GCF_002776525.5. Lineage (NCBI taxonomy): Eukaryota > Metazoa > Chordata > Mammalia > Primates > Cercopithecidae > Piliocolobus > Piliocolobus tephrosceles. The sequence continues at coordinate 81,453,509 of NC_045439.1, forward strand.
TGGGCTGGAGTGCGGTGGCGCGATCTTGGCTCACTGCAAACTCCACCTCCTGGGTTCACGCCATTCTCCTGCCTCAGCCTCCTGAGTAGCTGAGACTACAGGCGCCCACCACTACTCCCGGCTAATTTTTTATGTTTTTAGTAGAGATAGAGTTTCACCGTGTTAGCCAGGAAGGTCTCGATCTCCTAATCTCGTGATCCACCCACCTTGGCCTCCCAAACTGCTGGGATTACAGACATGAGCCACCGCGCCTGGCCTACTGGGACCCACTTCTGAAGATTCACCTCTACCATCCACATGCCAGAACCCATGCAAATTTTTGTTATGATAGTTCAGTTTAAGAATTCACTGTAGCCTTTTAAAGTTCAGCAGTTACCAAGACTATCCTGTTTTTCTTGTACTGTGCTAGGCATTCTTTTAAAAATCCTTACAATAAATCTCACTGGTAGGTGATATCTTGATTTTATTAAGGAGGAAGCTAAAGTTCTGTTACTAACTGATCTGCCCAAAATTACTCCACCCTTTAGATCTTCCCTGCCTATATGCTTCTGGGCTAGAATCTATCATTTATTTCAGGTAATATTAGAGTTCAGGAGATATGAGTTCACCTGCTCTGCCCTTTAGCACTGGCCTTGAGAACTTAGACAATGAATTGTGGCACAGGATCTATCACCCCACAAGAAAAATTACATCATTACATCATCCTAATTTTCCAAGTCTTTGGGGACGCAAGAGGCAGAGTTGTCTGTTCAGATTGTGATGTTGTGTCAAAATGATACCGCCTTGACATTTTGTTGAGGTAAACAACTTGGCAAGGGGATCAAAATGAGTGCAAAACTGACCCTGAAGGAAGTCACCATATCTGAATGAGCATCTTGGTACAGTCCTTTGAGCAAGTCCCAAGTGAGTTCTTAAGAATAAACTGTGCTCCATTTCTAAGAGAAAAAAATCCCTCTCTATGAGATAATCAGCCAGAAGCAAGGACTCAGATATTGACAGACACCAGGTATTTGAAAGCTTATGGCACCACAAAAATAAAAAAAATAAAAAAAAAATCAAAAGTATTCCAAAGTCTAAGGCTGATTTTAAAGGTTAGTGTCTTAGATGTAAACATTAATTTGCATTATATTTGTATTAAACTGTATAGTTTATAAAAGATTTGCAGGATTTGCAAAGGAAATACTGTTACTAACGGCAGTGGGGTCCATAATGGGTATTACATTTAAAGTGGGTTAGTGACTTTTAATTTCCATCTGTAGGTATTTTTCTGACTTGACAATTTATTGCCAATATCTTTATGTCAGCATAAAATCTCTATTTGAAGTTCTTCTGTTATGTGAGGTCAAAAGAACCAGTGCTTGCAGGGTATCATAGCCTGTACCTTAGTTTATGTAACCTAGGAACAAAGCCCAAGACAGATCATGATTCCACATTGTTTTCTGGGAGGGCTTTCCCGAGGAAACGGGGTGAGGGAGGTGGGCCAGTAAGGCAGGAGAGGGAGAAAATCTAAGAAGGGCCAAATGCCCTGGCCTTATTTGCCTTCACTGTCATCTGGAACACTCCCTGTTCCAATAAACCAACAGGCTCTTTGATTCCATACGGCCTTTGGTGCTACCATAGACATTGACCAGGAGGCAGAGATTTAATGAAAGAAAAGGAATACCCTTTAGCATACTGTAGATATCCAGGGTTCCAGTCCTCTGGTGACCCTTAGAGGAACCATGTGGAACACACCTCAGATCCTTTCCACTGAGGGACAAGGATATTAAAGCATTTATCAACCTATTCCCATAACTCATTGGTTGATGTTCCTGACCTTTCAGACTGTACCTATAACTAGACTGGGACTTCTTTGGCTTCAGAGAAAGCCCTAAAGCAAGAAAGCACCGTGCAATTAATAAGCATGTGTAATAAGTTCAATAAGTATAAAAGTTTGCACCAAAGCTGTACTTAAATAAGGGGATGGAGGGATCAGGGATCCATTCACCACAGTATTCTGCTATAAACCTGCAGAATGAATGTGAAAGAAGGAATCTGGCTTTAACTTATGTTTGTTAGCTGGGAATGTCTAGGCTCTTGGGGGCTGTCAGTAATTATTAGAAATGCACGAAAACTTTCCCATGTGATTTAGGCAAATGGAGCTCTGGACCACTGCCTTTTCTCCTCTATGATGTAGCCACCATGCTTTACAACTAGCCCAAGCAGGATTAGGCTTTTGAGAGGAGACAGGGCCATGGCACTCATGGTATGGATCTATTTGTTGAGCAGGTAATGACAAGAGAAATTCCCCTGCAGGTTGTTAGTAAAGTTGTCTGTTTAAACTGAGTTACTTTTCTGTATTTAAATTCAACAGTAATTACTAAACACCTGCTATGTGTCAGGTCCCATATTTAGTTCTATGTGCACATTATAGAGGCTGTAGTAGATGCCAGCTACATCTTATAGAGGAAGAGGCTGAAGCTGTGTCATCAGGTAATTTATCCTACGTGACACAGATTATCATGATTTTAGCACCTTTAAGTTATAAAGCCACCCTTGTTTCACAGACTCTAATAATCTAACGTCTTAATATGTAATTATTATGCAGTCTTCAACATAATTTTGCTTTAATTACAATAGTTAAACCTCAATAAATCAAAGAACTTAGTTTTTTTTTTTTTTTAAGTTGTAAACAGCAAAATAGGTTTCAGGCTATTTTAAAATTTGTACAACAAATCTTCAGGGCACTATAGCTTGCTTCCCTACTATGCAACAGAGGAATTTTTTTCTATATATCTATGAAGAAAGTGACCCAAACTTAGAATCTGTACTCCAGCAAGTCTGTGTCTCCTGCTCAGGAGACTATTGGCCCAATCCTTGATTACTTAGGATGAAATGCATGTAGGCCCAACAGCAAGTGGGGTAAAATGGGAAGATGGTAGGCAAAGGGAGAAAACATATTTCTTGGCATCTTGCTGATAGAATGTTCTCATAAATCATAAACTTTGCCTATGTGTGGACATGCGTGATACAATGCTGGCTGCCAAGTATAGATTTGAATATAATGGCATAAGAGAATTGAGTACTTGCTTCCCAAAATGAAAGGCCCAGGAGACACAAAAGAGCAATTCTCCACAAAAATATCTTAAGCATGGTGATAGCTGACTGAAGATGAACCTCTGGATATAAACTCCCTACATGGAGATCATATGAAATGTGACTAGGTAGAAAGGGGGAAAATATATGATCACAAGCTTGGCCCTGATTTTTAGAGATTTACACCCCCTCAAGCTATCATGTTCTAGTGGTAGGTACTCAGGTAAAAGAAGCCAGAGTTTCCTTTTTCATAAAGCAAGCAGAATTGCCACCTGACAACAAACTCATTCATCTTACAAAGTTATGATGGGACCTCAAAATCTTGATGCATCAATTCCTCCTAGTTCAAGCTGCATGTTGAGCATTATAGTATGATGTGGAGGCTTCAAGACAGCACCCTGGCTGACTAATACCACGAGGAGCTTTCCAAGCTTTATGGGAACTTTGAACAGAAGGTTGTTACATTTCATTCTACTTTGGGGTAGGGGAAAGTGCCAACATTTAACAGCAGAATTTCTGACACTCTAGGAGAGGTTGGCAGTAACAAAAGGTACTTATTTCTAAGTAAGGACCTCATGTCTCAGAATGATTATGTTTACCTCCAGTAACAGAGCTCTGATATTCCTTTACCCAGCTTTTAGTGCTCTAGAAATGGACTGTGGATCCTCTATTACCTTGGTATTGCTCACTCCTATAGGGTATTTAAGCACTATTTGGGGTCGTGATCCTATCTAAATGCATACTTTCACATAACTCCAAAAGGGAACAATAAGGAGCGACATCAGCAAGATAGCAAAACCAGACTTTCCAGCACTCATTCTCTCACAGAAAAATTAATTCAAACAAATATCTGTGCACAAAAATGCCTTCAGAAGAGCTGAGGAATCAAGATAAGAGGTTAGAGCACCGTAGTATAGCAGAGAAACAAGAGAAGATACATTAAAGAAGATTAATAGTTTTATATCACCATGTAACCCCTCCCCATAAGCACAGGCAGCACAGCCCAGAGAGATATACCCACTAAGTAGAGGGATGAGAGCGAAGTAAACACTAGACATTGCTGTTGAACCCAGCACCAGGCCTGCCCCAGTGAAATCCAGAACCAGGCCAACCCCACAACCCCAGGCCCTAGAAACAGAGATCAAGATTCCAAGCACAACTTAATGATGCCAGGCCAGCTCTTGCCACTTCAGGCTCTAGGCAGCCTCCTGCAGCCTCAGGTTTCAGGCCAGCCCACATGGCCCCAGAATCCATGCCACTGTTAACCAGGCCAGCACCTGCAGCTCACCAGGCCAGCAGCCATGGACCAAGAACCAGGCCTGCCACAGGGGACCCAAGTTCCAGTCTTCCTCTGGTGGATCCAGGCACTAGGCCTAAGGACCCAGGTGCCAGACCAGCTGGATCTAAGGACCCAGGTACCAGACCAGCCTACCTGCTGATCCAGTGGCCAGGACAGCCTGCTGAGGGGTTGCAGCCACAACCTGACCTGCAGATCCTGCCAGATGTGCTTCCCAGAATCTCTGGACAGTGAGTGGAGAAGAGCTTTCCCTGACAAAACTAGGTTGTAAACTGGAATAGATGACTACTTCCTCAAATATGCAGACACCAATGCAAAGCCACACAGATTATGAATAAACAGGGAAACATACTGCCAAAGGGAAAAAAAGATAAAGAATCAGTATTAGCCCCAAAGAAATGGAGATCCACAAACTGCCTGACAAATAATTTAAAATAATTATCTTAAGGAAACTCAGTGAGCTACAGGAGAGCACATGTAGACAACTAAACAAAATGTATAGTTTGCAAGAAAAATAAGAAATTCAACAAAGAGAAACAATTAAAAAAAAAACAAAATTCAGGAGCTAAAGAACACAGTGAACAAACTAAAAAAATTCCATTGAGAGCTTCAACAGAAGACTTGATAAAGCAGAAAACAGAATCTATTAACTTGAAGACAGGTCATTTGAAATTACACAATGAGACCAAGAGAGGAAAGAATGAAGGAGTAAACAAAGCCTACAGGGCTTACAGGACACCATCAAACCAGCTAATGCATACATTATGTCCCAAAAGGGCAGAGAAAGAGATAGGGGCAAAAAGCTTATTTAAAGAAATAATGACAGAAAACTTCCCAAATCTGGGGAGAAGAATGAATATACAAATGGATCCATGAAGCCCAAAGAAGCTCAAATATAAAGAAATCCTTACTGAGACATCATAAAATTGTCAAAGACAAAGAATCTTGAAAGCAGTAAGAGAAAAGTAACTCATCACACACAAAGGAACTTTCATGAGACCATCAGCAGATTTTCAGTGGAAACCAGGAAACCTTCCAGGCCAGGAGGAAGTGGGATGTTATATTCCAACTGTGAAAGAAAACAACTGTCAACTAAGAATACTATACACAGAAGGCTGTCCTTCCAAAACGAAGGCAAGATAAAGACTTTCTCAGACAAATACAAGCTATGGCATTTCACCATCACTAAATCTGCTTTATAAGAAATGCCAAAGGAAGTTTTTCCAGGTTAAACAAAAGGATGCCACCAATATGAAAACAGATTAAAATATAAAACTCAATGTAAAAGTAGGAATATTATCAAATTCAGATTACTCTGATACTATAATACTTATGTGTGGCATAAGTCACTTTTATTGTATCATAAAAGCTAAAAAGCAAAAATAAAAATAATTTTAGGTACAATAACTGTGGTAATGAATAGATTGTATAAAAAGATGTAAATTGTGAAATAAAAACATAAAACGTGATGGGAGGAGAAGTTAAAGTATAGAGTTTTTGTACACAAAGTTAAGCTGCTTATCAGCTTAAAATACAGTTACCTGATACTATAAGATATTTTTGTGAGCTTTAGGGTAACCACAAAGAAAAACTAAAGTAGATATACAAAAGATAAAGAAATCAAAGAAAGCCACTAGAAATAAATTACAAAGTATGACATTGATACAGTTTGGATATTTGTCCCCTCCAAATCTCATGTTGAAATTTGATTCATAATGTTGGAAGTAAGGCCTAGTGAAAGGTGTTTGGGTCAGAAGGGCACATCCTTCATGAATGGTTTAGCATTGTCCTTGCAATAATGAGTAAGTTTCCACTCTATGAGTTCAAGGAAGAGCTGGTTGTTTTAAAAAGCCTGGCACATCCTTCCCCGTCTCTCTTGCTCCCTCTCTTTCCATGTGACGCACTGGTTCTCTTCACCTCCCAATATGACTGGAAGCTCCCATAAGCCCTTACAGGAGCAGATGCTGGTGGCATGCATCTTATACAGCCTTCTGAACTATGGGGAAAACAAATCTCTTTTCTTTATAAATTACCCAGCTTCTGTTATTCTTTCAAGCAGCACAAAACAGACTAACAGACACCAAGAGAGGAAGAATGGAACAAAGAAACTACAAAACAGTAAAAAAAAAAAAAAAAAAGTAATGGAATAGGATAAGTTATTTCCTACCAAAAATTACATTAAATTTAAACAAATTACCCAATCAAAAGAATCAAAGAGCTATCCAGGAGTTAAAGAACACAATGAGTAAACTAAAGTTATTTATGCCACATGTAAGTTACCCGATCAAAAATTATCCATTCTTACAGTAGCTAAATGAATCTTTAAAAAAAATCCAGCTATATGCTGCCTGTAAGATGGTTATTTTTAGTTTTAAGAACAAATACAGGCTGAAAGTAGACAAAAGGAGATATTCTATGCAAATCAAAACCAAAAGAGAGCATGGGTAGCTATATTCATATCAGACAATATAGAAGTGAAGTCCAAAACTGTTGCAAGAAACAAATAAGGGCATTATGTAGCAATAAAAGTATCAGTCTATCCAAAGGATGTAACAATTTCAAATATATGTCACCCAACATTGGAGCACTTAATTTATAAAGCAAATATTAAAATAACTGAGGGGAGAAATAGACAGCAATACGATAATAGTAGCGTACTTCAATACCTCACTTTTAGCAATGGACAGATCATCCAGACAGAAAATCAATAAGGAAACAGCAGACTTAAACAACACTATAGACCAAATGGCCCTAACAGATATATACAGAACATTCCATCAAACAGCAACAGAAAAAATTCTTTCCAAGTGCAAATGAAACATTCCCCAGGTTAGATCATATGTTAGGCAACAAAAATGTCTTAACAAATTTAAGAAGACTGAAATTGTATCAAGTATTCTTTCCAACTATAATGGCATGAAACTAGAAATCAATACTCGGAAGAAGATTGGAAATTCACAAATACATGGAATTAAAAATATACTCCTGAACAATCAATGGGTCAAAAAAAGAAAAATAAAAAATACATTAAGACAAATAAAATAGAAAACACTATATCCAAGCTTTTGGGATTTAGCAAAAGCAATTCAGAAGGAAGTTTATATAAATGCCTGTATTAAAGAAAAAAGAAAAATCTCAAATAAACAACCTAAATTATACCTTAAGAACTATAAAAAAGACCAAACAATGACCGAAGTCAGCAGAAGGAAGGAAATAATAAAGATCAGAGCAGAAATAAGATACTAGAAAAATAACAGGAAAAAAAAATCAATAAAACTGAGTTTTTTAAAAAATAAAATTGACAAAACTTCAGCTAGACTAGGTTAAAAAAAAAGAAGAATCAAGTAAAATGATAAATGAAAGAGGAGATATCACAACTATTATCACAGAAATACAAAGAATCATAAGTCTCTACTATGATCAATTATATGCCACCAAATTGAATGACCTATATAAAATGGAAAATTTCCTAGAAACATACAACCTACCAAGATATCATGAAGAAAAGGAAAATCTGAAAAGACCAAAAATGAGTGGGGAGATTGAATCCATTATCAAAAACCTCCCAACAAAGAAACTATCAGGACCTGAGGACTTCACTCACAAATTTTATCAGACATTCAAATAATTAATGCTGATCCTTCTCAAACTGTTCCCCAAACATGATGACTGTAAATACTTTCAAATTCATTTTAGAAGGCCAGCAGTATCCTGATACTAAAGCCAGACAAGGACACTACAGAAAAAAAGAGTTATAAGCCACTATCCATGATGAGTATACACACAAAAACCCTCAACAGAATACTAGCAAAATGAACTAAACAGGACATTATAGTGATCGTAATATATGATCAAGTGGGATATATCCCTGGAATGTGATGATGTTTTAACATACACAAATCAATAAATGCAACACACCAGTTTAACAAAATGAAGTATAAAATTTATGTGATCATCTAATAGATAAAAAGCATTTGACAAAATTCAACATCATTTATGATATAAATTCTCAACAAATTAGGTGTAGAAGGACTTGTACCTCAATATAATAAAGGCCATATATGAAAAGCTCAGCACTAGCATAATATTTAACAGTGAAAAGCTGAAAATATTTCCCCTAAGATCAGGAACAAGACAAGGATCCCAACTCTCATCACTTCTGTTCAATGTATTACTAGAAGTCCTGGCCTGAGCAATTTGTTAAGAAAAAGAAACAAAAAAAAGGCTTCCAAATTGGAAAGGGAGAATCATCTCTGTTTGCAGATGACATATTATATATAGAAAACCCTGAAGTAATTCTGTAAAGTTGCAGGATAAAAAATCAACATGCAAAAGTCTATATGCTAAGAGTGAACTATCCAAAAAATAAATTAAGAAAACAACCTCATTTACAGTAACATCGAAAACAAAATTAAATTCTTAGGAGTAAATTTAACCAAGGAAGTGAAAGATCTGCATACTGAACACATAAATATTAGTAAAAGAAAATAAAGACACAAAACAAGGAAAACATATTCCATGTTCAAGGATTGAAAGAATTATAATTGTTAAAATGGTCATACTACCCAAAGCAATCTACAGATTCAATGTAACCCCTATCAAAATTCTAATGAAAAATTTCACAGAAATATGAAAAAATATTCTTAAAATTTGCAGTGTTGGGACACTTGCCTCTCCTGACTTTGAAATTCCTGTAACCCACCTCAGGATTATTAGGAGCTTGTAAGCTTCTTTACAACATTAAACACTACCATAATCAAAGCAAATGTTTGATGCACTGGTTATAAGGTGAAATCTAGGGCCTGATTTTCCCATCCCCAGCAAGCGACATCATGCGATTTCATTCCAGAAATGATGGTTTCCTTTACAGAGTTCAAATAATTATTATAGTAAAACCCTGCAGTTTTGCTGCCATAAGATAAATTCATTTTGTCTAGCTTCACGAGAGTATTTTGTAGCTCTCCAACAAAGTAATCCTGTCTAATAGCATTGCTTCCTTGGGAACTGACATTCCTGAATCTATAACAGATCCATCACTGGCAATGCTGTCAAGCTACACCGAGTGTAGAGGCCAATATGTAGTGGGCAAATAATCCACTAAACTAATTTATTTTGCAAAAGACTCATTAACTAAGAAACCAAAATTAAAAGGCTATAGCAATCATAATATGTGGAGATAAAATAGCTATAGACAAAGAATTACACATGAAGTCCAGGCAGATCAAAGCTGGTGCAAGTCCCCTTCCTAATAGAAAGTTTGGGGAGTAGAGGTGGGGTGGGGTACAGCTATGGTATGGCTTAGTAGAGTATTGCTAGGCTATAAGGCAGTAAATTTAAAAAAAAAAAAAACCCTATAATTCATTTCTTTTTTTGTGTGTCAAACTTCTGTTCAGGATCTTTTCTGTGACTCAGCATTAAATTTTGGTTTGAAATGGTAAAACATAAACCAGGCTGCCAGAGCTAAAAATTAATCCAAAAGGAAAACAAAGGATCTATACAGAATATGCAAAAACTAACAAAGACCTAGCTCAATTCTATTAATTCTTCATCCCCTAATTTCTCATTGAGAAATCAGAGCATTGAGAGGTTGTAAGATAGAAATGGAGATACTCTTATTTAAGTGGCACTGAAAGATGAGCCTTGAAAAGGAATTTTGGCGCAAGTACTAATTTCAGAGGTGATACCAACATGCTCGAATAAGGAAGCAGGGAGAGTGAAACAGAGAGGGAAAGACAATGAAGGATGTGAGAAATTGGCAACTCACTTTTTCAGTCACTATACCCCTTTCTCCATGATTCTTTCATGCCTGCAAGATGGTTTTCAATTCCCCAGTAGAAAGCGGCATCCTACTCTAACCTTACTTGAGATAAGCAAAGTATTCCTGCTTTCTCACTTACACTGACCTTGGTGCTGAAACAGAGTTCTAAGCAGAGGAAAGGAAGGGTTCTCTAGGAACTCACTTTTGTACAATTGATACTGAATGCTCTCTTCTGTCCCCAAAGAATAGGAACAGTTCCTCTGGGTTCTGTCACTCACTACTCAGAGCAAGCAACAAATACCTGCCCTGAAAGTTCTGTGATATTAAAATGTCATCCCCTTAAATTTCACTGAGGTACTTAACTGAGCATGAGGGTCAATGTGAGAGAGACTGACTTTGAGAATAAGGCTCAAATGTAACACCAGGTTCTAACCTGGAATCTAAATGAGGCCCCTTCTTCAGACATGAGACTGTCATTCAATTCATGAAATTCCTAATGCTGGTATGGTCTAGTCCAGGGCCAAGGTCCTTAGACACTGACAGAAGCCAGGGTCTCTTAATGTTTTTGAAGTTCTAACTATGTCCTACACAATACAACAAAACTTAGACCTCATTTTGTAATCCTGTTTCTTCATTCCTTTATTCTAAGTGTTTATATTTAATGATGCTATTCAACAATATAATTCATACTATACTCAATATATGAAACTCAATCTTGAGTCTTAATCCTGATTATAGTTACTTAACAGTATTACAATATAAACTAAATCTCTTGAGTTGTTATCTCAGAATTTGCTGAAGCTTGAAGTCCACAGAGCAGGCCATCAGGAAGGGAAGATAGATTTGAAGTTGGAGAAATCAAGAACAAGCTGAGCTTACAAGCACAAGCTGGAACCCCACAAGGACAGACCAAAATCAGTGTCAGTTCTTGTTGCCTCTGACCTTGGTGATAAGGATGTCCTGCAGAATCCAGGCTCCTTCACAGAATTAAACACACATACCTAACCCAGGACCTACAGAAGCCAAAGGGGAGACCAGGGAAAGGTAAAAGAGTCACAAGCCCTGCTGCTGCTTTATGCCAAGGAAGAATGTCAGCAGACAAGCAACGACGTGTGTAAATTACACAGTGGTTGCTGGTTCCTCTCTGCCCTCTAAATATCCCGTTTCTCCCCCTTGCTGCTCATTTTTTAACTGGAAACACACAAGAATGAATTATGGGAAATATAGCCTAGCGAAACACACACTACAAAGCCATCACATAACTAAACACATTTAATTCACTTTTTAACATCTTTAATTTAGGGTTTCTTTTCTAGATCCAGCGACATTACTGTCTTTTAGTTACAGACCTATCTGATCTAGGGGTAGGGTTTTTTTTTTTATTTTCGTTACAGCGACATTACTATCTTTTAGTTACAGACCTATCTGATCTAGGGGTAGGGTTTTTTTTTTATTTTCTTTTTCAAACAAGGGTTAAACTATTCTGCCTGTAGTTCATATAATCCGCCTGAAAGAGAAAGTTATTCCTTGAATTCAAAACTCATCTATTCCCTCTGTTGAGAATCTCCCAAAGATATGCTCATCCTTCCCTCAGATCAGAACCCTATTGACGTATTGAGGATGTGTCTTTCTTATTACAATTAACCCTGTTTCCCACCCAGGCCTTCCAAATTAATCTTTCAACACACCAGCAGAAAGTAACACATACTCTCCTATTCAGAATTGAAGTGACTCTATCTGAGTTAGGAGAAAATCCCAAGACTTCCCCCTCCACTGGAGCTTGGTCCTTGTGACTTTGTCTTTTCATGATACCCTCAATATTTCCTACTCCAAAAGCACGCTCATAAAACTTCCCAATGGCCTAGGCTTCACTCAAAAGTGCTGTCCTCAGAGCAGTTTATTCATTAACCAGCTTCCATGGTCTACTTCTGCTCTAATGTGTGGCTTTTGCAGTGCCAAAAAATACTACAGACGTTAGTTACTAAGGCCCTAAAAGGCCATCCTAGTGTCATCGATTAGGATTGGTGGCCCTGTTTCTCCTTGTTCTACTGAATATTGGTACTTGATGCTTCTCAACTTTCTGATGTTTCTATTTCTTTATATAATCTGTGATTCTGATGCATCAGAAGGGGAGATAAGTATAGAGGATGAGGTCTATCGCTAAAATTAGTGTGTATGTTTCAGGTTTGTGGAGCACTGAAAGCAATTTCAGTAGCAAGACAACATTAAGCTAACTCTGCCACCTGTCTTTCCTGAATTAGTCTATCCAGTATTAAGAAGGTATCTGATAGAAATGTAAACCAGCTCTTTTAGTGCTTGAGAGGATCATGTGAATTGAGGAATCTGTCTTAGGCAGAATTGTGTCTGTTACTTGGAATAACCTTGACTTTAGTGGCTTAACCACTAATTACTCAGGATAGAAGGATTTAACCACAGGAGCTCCAAATACTGAACAAGGCAAATATGACAAAAGCTTTCATTAATTTTTTATTACATGAATTTTCATGGAGCCAGTATACTCACATACAGAAATGGAAGTGGATGCTTATCTCATGCAAGTTGTTCTTCCAATATTATTTATGCTACCCATGCATTAAGGCATAGCAATACCTAGGAGAGGCAAACAGTTTCCACTTGCCTACTGTCTGAGCTTAGCTTTCCTCAGAAGCAGATTGTGAGACAAGGACTCCAGTACAAGTGGTTTATTTGGGAAATGCTCTCAGGAAATACCTGTGTAGAGAAACAAGAAAGGAAAGGAAGGAAACTACTAATGGCACATATCAAATAAGTTATGACTGGGGAACTCTGTGAGTTAAAGAAATCCAAGGTGGGTCAGGCAGGCATGGCCTACCTTGAGTGCCTCCACTGCGCTCATCAATGGCTATGAGGAACCCTGGGGAAGACTGGCCGTAGCATGGATACCACCATACATCCAAATCTGTGAAGTGCATGCTCCCCTACTACCAGCAAGTATCAAAGGCACATCTGAGAAAAACACCTCCATGGCAGCTGTTCTTCATTTAATTATTGAAGACATGGCAATTCATGATATAGCAAAGAATATGTTCAAGGTCTAGGTGACATTCAAATATCAGCAGTTATTATATATTTTGATCTTCAGAGAACTAACTAAAATATCTGCTTTTAGGGTGTGATGTCTATCCAAAGGTGCACTGGACTTGACTATCTCAAGACCTTAGCCCTAACTATTCCTCTCCACCCACCTTTCTAAACCCAAATTTACCCACTATCTGCTATGCAGTGGCCCCGGTACTGCATCGTCTCTTGTGATTAACTCAATGTCAATTTCCTCATAGTTTCTAAGAATATAAATGGTGAAAAATTCTGGGAAAAAGAATTGAACTTTGAACTTCTTCAATCTATCCTATAAAAACTTTAAGCTATTGTTCCCTGAAGAGCAGCGTCTTAAGCTGTTCTCTTGTAAACATGTGAAGACTTCAGCTAGCAGCTTGGTGGGTTTTTCTCCTTCAACCATTCTCTGGCACTTTTTTCAGTCTTTTTAAATAAATATGAGATGGCATTAATTTTTAAAGAATAGCTGTTTTACCAAGATTTGAATGGATGGCAAAAAAAAAAAAAAAAAAAAAGAGTTTTCCCTAGTAAATTTCAGAAAGCATTGATGAATTTGGAAGTTGCTTTATAATATATGTATACACACATACATACACACACACACACACACACACACACATATATATATATATATATCTGTTCCCAGTCCACCAAGTTGCAGGAGGGAAGCATAAAAGGGAAGCAAATTTTCCTTGAACTTAGCCACACATATTTTGATAGTTTCCTCTCCAAAATTTTTATTCCGATACCCAAGTAGCATAGCACATCAGAAAGACAAAATCTAAAAGTGCTGAAAGAATATATTATTGGTGGCATAGAAAGTTTTTACCTCACTTTACTTCTCCTCCTAGCAGTTTGTATTTTAACATCTCAGGCCTCTCTGCAGGGTGAAGTTGATCACTTTCTGTCATTCATTTAGTTGAATAAAACCCGCTGGGTGTTGTCTATCATCAAATACTTCTTTGTAACTGGATCATCCTGACCCAGGAGAGAATTGCAGGTTGAGATCCCCATGGCCTCTTTCTGACTCATATCAATAAATGGAAAAGACCATTTCCCCCATCCCCACCCCGTCAAGCTGCATCCATGTTCTAATACCTGCTTGAATAAAGCAAAGCCCAGTACAAAAGGAGATAGAAGTGTCGGAAAATCATCTCTATTTCTTGCTTCACTCTCTATCCTGATTTAAATTGTGTTTGATTTTACACAGGTTTATTGAACACTTGAGATCATAGGGAGAGTTCTGTAAACATGCTATAAATTTTCTTTGATTCCCTCCCTGAAAATCAACACAAATTACATAATACCTGGGACAAGATCATCATAGAGATTACAACTATAGTTTTTGCTGGATGACTGGTGATCAAATATAATTCTATCAGTTCAGTATAGGACTGTTCCATGTATATAAAAGGAACGAATGAAACAGAACAGATGATCATACAGGTAGGACATTAAAGGCAGACTCGTCTGGTTGACAGAAACACCATTTAAAAATGTAAAATCATTTCTCTTCTTGGGAGGCAGAAATAGTTCCAAGAGGTGACTGAGGGACTTTTGATGGGGTGGAGGAGGCTCAACTGAAAGTACCCTTCAAAGATACTTAACTAGAAGTGCATTTTCTCTGCAAATACAGCTCCACTAAAAAGTCACCTATCCTCTCTTACTGCAAACCAAGTTGCTATCCCAAACCCTCGGTATCCTTGGTGCAACTGTAGAGCATCTATACATTCTAAAATAACAGTGAAATAGCTATGGCCTGAAGAAGCATTCTAACTTCAGTGTACAGTAGCTTTCAGTATGCCACATCAGCCGTTTCCTGAAGGTAGCTTGTTGAATATCCTTCAGGACATTTTCCATAGTGAACTTCTCAGTAAGCAGTAGCTGTAATGATCTCAGAAATAAGAAGGAACCAATGAGGTCAATTTAGTTGCATAGAAAAATTGTATTTTTAATAATGTCTTTAGTGCATTTTTGGTTCCTTCATTTAGACACCGTCCTTCACAGACAACAACTTGTATACAAAGGAATATAAATGAGTCCTCTCAATCAAAGTTGTTAGAAATTTGACCTCAGCCCTAAATAATTAATTTCCCCATTTTCAAGGAAAAAGTTAAGCCAGTTGATAAGGCCTTTGACCCAGTCATGCTGCCTTCCTCAGTCCTATAGGCCACATGATCCAAGGGAACTCACCTTGCTATGTGGGATGTAGATAGAGAGGCTGTAAAATTTCATGGCAAATTAAGGAGACAGAGAAATATTACTAACACTGTCTCTAAGAATTTTGTTTAAGTTGTTGCCTGTAGTTGGGATTCCTTTTAGGTCGGTGTGATTGATGCCATGTGCATTCCTGGAAAGTCCAATGACTGAGTCCTGATGGTCTTTACTCAGTATTGGGTCATCTCAACGTAGGGATCATAAAAGATGGTACTAAGTGTTCTCTATTATTACTGGTATTGTCTATTTCATTCAGGGTTTACAGCACTGGTTTCAGAATTTGTCCCATTTAATTGCTTGACAGATTTGTCTTCTAAAGCAACAAAAAGTTTTACTTGACTTTTCTAACAGGAAATTACTATTTGTGGTGCCTTAGGAAGGCACTTATAGGTTGGAAGTGGACTTATAAAAGTGCTCTTAGGACCCTGACACCTCTGTATTTCCAGATATTTAGTAACAAACCTCAAGATTTTCAGATGCCTTGCATGCTGTGAGAAATGCAAAAAACTCCCAGCACAAACAATTCTGTCCAATCCCCCACACCAAAAGACTTGGCCAAACTGTAGCACGGCCTCTGCTAGCCTAAGGTCATGTGCATAAGAGGAATGAGCCTCCGCTGAGTTCCTGCTTGGGAGGGGTCAAGACTGCCAAAAAAAAAAAAAAATTTTACTGTTTCTTTCAGTCAACACCTAGAGATAGGCTTCTAATCTCTCTTTTCTTAGACAATTTACTTTTGAAAACAGAAAATTATAAATCCTTCCTCTGTCTCTTTGACACGTAGATGTATAGTCTACAACCCAGGAATGGCTTTCTCAAGAACCAGGGAGCCATTTCTTCTGAAATGTACTCATCAAAAAGGATAGGGCTCCTGTCTCCTTGTCCCTGTGGGAGGATAAGAGCTTAACTTCAATAAGCACCGGTTTGCAGACACAGATACTGACAGTCTAATCACATTTCTTAAAGTCTTTCAGTACTTTTCCTTTAGCACACTCTAGCATTTAAAAGGCCTCCTGCCTTTTGCTTCTTAGGAGTTGAGGAATTAAGCTCAGGTTACACTGAGGTCTCTCCGCTATTGCAATAGTACTGGATAAAATCTGTCTTACAGTGCCTGCCTTTGTTTCTGTTGGACAGCTGATTCACTGTATTAAAACAAGTAATCTAACTGTTTATTAGTCTTGACTGTGCTATTATTAGAGTATGCTTCCATGGATAATAAAACTAAGACAAATATTGATATCATGTTGCTATATGGAAAGAAGAAACACAGTGCTAGGGAAGTGGGAAGGTAATCATGGGAAGTGAAAATAACTATAAAGGGCCCAGTCATCCACTGTGATACTGGCTAAAAACCACAGTTTAGTAGTGTAGGGAAGTTATGGGATATTCTATGCCACATTTTTCATGTCTCAATTATTCAAGCAAAGAAGTGAGAGAGTTGAGCTATTTATATTTCCTGCCTGTCAAAAGTTAGAGGTTGCATGTACCCAAAGAGATGTTAGTTCCCATGAATAGTGCAGGTGATATGTTCCAAGATCTCCAGCCTGAAACTGCAGATAGTACTGAACCCTACATATACTACATTTTTTCCTATACAGACATACTAAGAAGGTTTATGAATTAGGCACAAAGATTAACAACAATAAAAATAAAATAGAACAATTATAACAATATACTGTAATAAAAGTTATATAGTCTCTTTCCCTCTCTCTCAAAATATCTTCTTTTACTCTACTCACCCTTCTTCCTGTGATCTGTCAATCTAATAACTGAGATGGCTACTGAATGACTAATGGGCGGATCATGTACACAGCATGCATATGCTGGACAAAGGGATGATTCATGTCCTGGGTGGAACAGTGAGACGGCATGGAATTTTATGCTGCTATGCAGAACACCATGCAATTTAAAACTTGTGAATTATTTATTACCGGAATTGTCCTTTTAATATTTTCAAACTATAATTAACCATGGGTAACTGAAACCACAGAAAGTGAAACAATGGATAAGCGGGTACTACTATACTTCCTACCTTCTGGCCACATAGGAAAATTTGTTCTTGGTGGAATAAAGACAGCATTCTGAGAATAAAGCAGGTCCTGGCCATTGGAAATCAGGCTGGTATGCATAGAAAAGTCAATGTGATCAAAGAGTTGTAGGCAAAATATCTGCTATACTGGTTATGAACAGAAACCTAAATATTGAGATGCTCCCCCACCTGCCCCCAAGAATATTCTGCAGCTTCATCAAAAAATGTGGGAAACTAGAAATTTCTGCATGTTACTCTAGAAACTCTAGGGCAATGTTGAGTCACTATATTCTAATATCAACAGATCCATTACAGCCATCCTAGTTAAATAAGAACTATTTAAAACTGTGAAAAAACACTGTAAACTAAAAATTTCACAAAAAACTATCAGAACTGATAGACAAATTCAGCAGACTTGCAGGATACAAAATTAATACATCAGTTACATCTCTATACAAAATCAGTTACATCTTTATACAATAACAATGTGGACTCCAAATAAGGGATTAAAAAGCAATTTCATTTATAATGGCATTAAAAATAATAAAATACTTAGTAATTAACTTAAGAAATCAAATGATTCATACACTGAAAACTACAATTGCTGAAAGAAATTAAAGGAGATATAAATAAATGAAAAGATAATCCATGTTCACAGATTATGGAAATTTAATATTCTTAAGATACTAATACTACCCGAAGTGATCTACAGATTCAATGCAATCCCTATTAAAGTCCCAATGATTTTTTTTTTTTTTTTTTTTTTTTTTTTTTTGCACAAGAAAAATTTATCCTAAAATTCACATAAAATCTGAAGGGACCATAAGTAGCAAAAAATATACTGAAAGCAGAAACAAAATCAGAGGACTCACATTTCCTGATATCCAAACTTACTACAAAGTCAGTAATCAATGTTGTTCTGGCATAAAGACATATAGCTCAATAAAATAAGTTGAAAGAGTTCAGAAATAAACCTTTGCATATATGGCCAAATGATTTTTGACAAGGGTGCAAGATCATTCGGTGGGAAAAGGACTTCTTTCACCAAATTATGCATGGAAAACTGGATATGTGCAGGCAGAAGAATGAAGTTGGACTCTTACCTTACAACACGTACGAACATCCACAACATAAAAGTATAATTTTTTTTTTTTTTTTTGAGACACAGTCTTACTCTTGTTGCCCAGGCTGGCGTGCAGTGGCACGATCTTGGCTCACTGCAACCTCCGCCTTCTGGGTTCAAGTGGTTCTCCTGCCTCAGCCTCCCAAGTACCTGGGACTACAGGTGCCCGCCATCACGCCCGGTTAATTTTTTGTATTTTTAGTAGAGATGGGGTTTCACCATGTTGGCCAGGCTGGTTTTGAACTCCTGGCTTCAAGTAATCCATCCGTCTCAGCCTCCCAAAGTCCTGGGATTACAGGAGTGAGCCACAGCGCCCAGCCAAAAGTATAAAACTCTTATAAGAAAACGGGGAAAGGACCATGACGTTGGGCTTGGCAATTATTTCTTGGATATAACATCAAAAGCACAGGCAACAAAAGAAAAAATAGATAAATTAAACTTCATCAAAACTGAAAACATGTGCACCAAATGACGCTATTAACAGAATAAAAAGGCAACTAACACTGGGGAGAAAAGATTTTCAAACCATAGATCTGATGAGATTAATATCCAGAATTTATAAAGAACTCCTACATCTCAACAAAAAGTAATAGCCCAATTCAAAACATAGGCAAAAGACTAGAATAGACCATTTCTCCAGTAAAAATATACAAACGACCAATAAACACATGAAAAATGCTTGACATTATTATTGTTAGAGAAATACAAATCAAAACCACAATGAGATATTCCACTTCAGACCCTTTAGAAGGGCTTATAACGGAAAAAGTAAAAGAAAAAAAAATAGTATTGGCAAGGATGTTGAGAAATTAGAACTCTTGCGCACTGCCCGTGGAAATGTAAAATGGTGCAGCCATTATGGAAAACAGTATGGTGCTTCTTTAAAAAATTAAACATAGAACTGCCACATGATTCAGCAATCCCACTTATGGGTATATTCAAAAAAATTGAAAGCAAATATTTAAACTAATATGTGTACATCTGTGTTCATAGCAGATTTATTCACAATAGCAAAGAGGTAGAATCAACCCAAGTGTCCATCATGAGTGGATAAACAAAATGTGCTATACAAATGCAATGTAATATTATTTGGCCCCCAAAAGAAAGGAAGTTCTGACACACACTGCAATCTGGACGAAACTTGAAAACATTACAGCAAGTGAAATAAGCCAGACACAAAAGAACAAATAGTGTATGATTCCACTTATGAGGCATCCAGATTAGTCAAATTCATAGAGGTAGAAGTAGAACAGTGGCTACTAGGGGCTGGAAGGAGGGGAAATGAGGAATCCTTGTTTAATGAGTACAGAGTATCAGTTTGGGAAGATGAAGAAGTTCTGGAGGCAGACAGAAGTGATGGATGCACAACAATGTAAATGTACTAATGCCACTAACTTGTACACTGAGAAACAGTTACAATGTTAAGTTTTGTTTTGTATATTGTATCACACACAAATACACACTATGTATATATGTATACTCTAGTATATGTAGAGTGTGTGTGTGTATGTGTGTGTATGTATGTATGTATGTATGTATATTTCTGTTATGTGGCACAAATTTCACCAATGAGTTCCTTAACTCTCCAGGATACTAAGACAATCAACTTAGTAGTATTCTCTGGGAACATGACAATAGTCTGGTCTATCAGCAACAATGCCATTAACTGCCCTAGGTGTAAAGTTTCAGTTGTAGGTAGCAAAGGAGTGGGCCATGCCAAAGAGTAATTAACCAATAATCCAAAACAAAGATGAAATAATTGTAGAAAAAGTGAGAGATAGGTGTGAAACAAGAAGTGACTAAATTGCAAGTGAATCAAGAGCTGGTTGTGCCTGGTGGCTTGTTAAGGTACTGCTAGGTTGTAAAAACAGGGATCCTTTAAATCCAGATAGATATTCAGTTAATTATATATCTTTATTCATAACAAAGCATTTTCTCAGAACCTTATGTATAGTCCAATATTAGTGTGGGCTTGAACTGGTAAAACAAAACCTGAGCTCCAAACACAAAGATTGAACTTGGATAGTCAGGAAGCCAGTGGGAAAACCAAGCAGCAACACAGCATACACAAAGTGCAAAAGGAAAACCTGGATTAAGTATTGGTTCTTCATCAGGTAATTTCTCAGAAAGCCAAGACACTCACAGGCTATAGAAATGAAATAAAGACTATGTGACTAAATTGGGAGGCATTGAAAGGGACACCTGAGACCGTCAACTGGACATAGGTAATTGTCTTAGTAGGTGATCCCAGGATGCCACAGGGGTAGCAGCAGGGAGAATAAGACAGGGAAGAAGACACAATGAAGACTGGCTCTGTGAGCAAACCGAGTTCAAAGTCCCTGGGAACTTTCAATGTTAAGGACATTAGGATCCACTGACCAGTCTTTTGTTGAAGGACAAAAAGATTCAAGTGTCAGGCAAGCTCATCCAAGTGGACCATGGCATAATAAATATTCTATCAACTATAAGTTAATTCATCATTCTTAAATATCTTAAAAGGTTTCAGTATCTCCTAAGAAGAGATCTAGTGAGTCAATATTTATTATCTGCCTCTAATTCCTAATTTCTACCTCAACCTTTCATATGTGTATAATAATGACAAGGCTCATATTGTGTAACATCGCTGGAAAAGGAGTAAGTCTATATCTTACCCCTAACACAATAGGAGGCAGTGTTATACAAAACTGCGTTTGCTACCTGTTTAGATTAGAAGGACTCATGGCCACTTAAGGTGTAATTGTGCCAGCAAAACCCGACCTTTAGGACGGTGACCTTAAACAGCATTTTCAAAAAAATCCTCAAGATGCTAATCAATTTCTCTTAAAAAAAAAAAAAAAGTTATCCCAACAAACTTAACATGTTTTTCCCCAGGCCCACTATTTTCTTGGCCAAAGTCCACTCTCCAGCTGAAATATTTCTTTTACTATCTTCTTCCTATTTGGTGAAAACACCTAAAAAATAAAGTACCAACGTAAGAATTGTATGGTGACACCTAAAAAATCATGCTGTCTACTCCTGGTCGCTCCATTCTTGTCCATCGATCTTCCCTTTGTCATCCTTCAGCATAGTTCTCACTTCCTGTTCTACATACTGGACTTACTTTGGGCAGCATTTGGGAACTCCTAGTCTCGGTACTGTTACCATCTTAACATGTTAAAATTGGAAGAGTAGGTGAAAATGGAAGTAAAATTAAAGGAAGATATTCTAGTCTGGGTAATTAGGAACACTGTTTTAAGATATAAAATAATTCCTCTGATTCCCATACAACGGCAGCTGCAAAGAGTGACTATGCAACTCGTCATATGGTAGAAGAATATTACCTCAAACTATGCTTCTAATAAACCAAATGTATTCTTGCTGTACAAATACAACTTCATGAAAAGCCACCTAGTCACTTTGGCTGTACCCCAAGTTACCACTCCAAATCCCCAGTGCTCTTTACGCAATTATGGAGCATCTATACCTGCCAGAATAACCATGGAATAGCTGTGGTATGACGAATTACTCTGAGCACAACATGTGGCATCTTCCAATAGTATACAGCATCTGTGACCTGAAGATTATTCTAGCTTTTCAAATACCTTTCAGGATGCTTTCCTTCCTAAATCTCTTATTAACCAATAGCTGTGATATCCTCAGAAATTGGAAAGCATAAATGAAGTCAGTCTACTTGCACAGGAATTATATTTTTATTCATGGTTTTTATGTTTTGAGTTCATTAAATTAGACCACCAATCTTCACAGACAGTAATTTGAACACAAAGGGTTACCAGCATGTTTGAACTATTCTCTGTTTTCTATGGAATGTATTTAATAGAAAGTTATCCTAGTGCATGGAATGTACTGAATGTCTGTAGAGCTATCTTGTTATTTAAGGCATTCACAGCTACAGAGGTGGCTCTGTAAGCTAAACCATCCAGATGCTCTTGGGGCATGGAATAAGTTCTTTTTTCATTTATACATACAATTTTTATTTGAAATCTGCAAGTATGGACAATAGAATGCAAAAAGTTACTGAAAAATCAACGTCAGCATCATCTGAACTCTTTCCCCCTAATGTAATTGGGGCATTTGGATAACACATTTCCAAGCTCATCAGTGGTTCTTAAATGTCAAGTGCACCCTACTTAATCAATACGTAACCCTTTCCTTGGCTCAATGAACTGCTAATATGTACCTTTATGTATTAAAAATCTATCCCTCAATATACATACTAACTGGATCTTTTAATTTTCATTAATTTTAATTAATATATTTATGGGGTACATGAGATGTTTTTATACAGGCATGCAATGTGAAATAAGCAGACCATGGAGAATGGGCTTCATTCCTCTAAAGCATTTATCCTTTGAGTTATAAACAATCCAATTGCACACTCTAAATTATTTTCAAATGTACAATTAAATTACTATTGACTGGCCGAGCATGGTGGCTCATGCGTGTAACCCCGGTACTTTGGGAGGCCCAGGCAAGTGGATCACCTGAGGTCAGGAGTTTGAGACCAGCCTGGCCAACGTGGTGAAACCCCATCTCTACTAAAAATACAAAATACACAAGTTAGTGGTGGGCGCCTGTAACCCCAGCTACCAGGGAAGCTGAAGCATGAGAATCGCTTGAACTCAGGAGGAGGAGGTTGCAGTGAGTGGAGACTGTGCCACTGTACTCCAACCTGGGCAACAGGCTGTCTAAAAATAATAATAATAATTATTATTAATATTTTTCTGTTTAAAAATAATATATTTATATATATGACTATAGTTACCCTGTTGTGCTATCAAATAGTAGGTTTTATTCATTCTTTTTAACTATCTTTTTGTACCCATGAGCCATTCCCACTTCTCTCCTGCCCCTCACTACCTTCCCAATCTCCAGTAATCATCCTTCTACTCTTTGTGTCCATGAGGTCAATTGCTTTTATTTTTAGATCCCACAAATAAGTGAGAATATGCAATGTTTGTCTTTCTGTGCCTGGCTTATTTTGGTTAACATAATGATCTCCAGTTCCATCCATGTTTGTTGCAAATGACAGGATCTCATTCTATATTATGGATGAATAGTACTCCATTGTGTATACGTACCACATTTCTTTATCCATTTATCTATTGATGGACACAGGTTGCTTCCAAATCAGGTATTATATAAACAGTGCTGCAACAAACATAGGTGTGCCAATATCTTTTTGGTTTACTGATTTCCTTTCTTTGGGATATATACCCAGGAATGGGATGGCTGGATCATATGGCAGCTCCATTTCCAGTTTTTTGATGAACCTTCAAACTGTGGTTGTATTAATTTACATCCCCACTGACAGTGTATGAGGGTTCCCTTTTCTCCACATCCTCACCAGCCTGTCTTTTGGTTATAAGCCATTTTAACTGGGGCAACATGATCCCATTGTAGT
>NC_045439.1:81477508-81491187 GCF_002776525.5 Piliocolobus tephrosceles
CATAATAGCCACTAATAATTCCTTTGAATTTCTGCAGTATCAGCTGTCATGACAACTTTTTTATTTCTGATTTTATTTAATATTTTCTGTTTTTTCTTAGCCTGTCTAAAGTTTTATCAATGTTGTTTAACTTTTCAAAACAATAACTTTTTGTTTCATTGGTCTTTTTTATTTTTTTCATGGCAATTTCATTAAGTTCTGCTCTGATCTTTATTATTTCTTTTCTTCTACTAATTTTGGGTTTCGTTTGCTTTTGCTTTTCTAGTTCTTTACGATGCATTATTAGATTGTTCATTTGAAGCTTTTCCTCTTTTCAGATGTAGGCATTTATAACTGTAACCTTCCCTCTTAGTAGTGCTTTTGTTGTACCCCATAGATTTCAGTATATTGTGAAATTATTCAATTTCTTTCTCAATTTTATTAACCTACTGGCCACTGAGGAGCATATTGTTTAATTTCCATGTATAGTTTCCAAAATTCTTCATTAATTTCTAGTTTTACTCCATTGTGATCAGAGAAGATGCTTCATATAATTTCAATTTTCTGAATATTTCCAGACTTGTTTTGTGACCTAAGGTATGGCCTATCCCTCAGAATGATCCATGTGCTAAGGAAAAGAATGTGTATTCTGCAGTTCCTGGATGAAATTTTCTAAAGATATTAGATCTGTTTTGTCTATAGTACCTTGGGGCTTATTGGTTTAGCTCTAATAATATTTTGTTTATATATCTGGGTACTATCTTATTGCTGAATTGACCCACCTTTATCATTATATAGTGACCTTCTTTGTCTCTTCTTGGAGTTTTTATCTTGACATGTATTTTCTCTGATATAATTATAGTGACTCCTGCTTTTTTGGTTTCCATTGTCATGAAGTATCTTTTTCTATCCCTTTATTCAGCCTGTGTATGTCTTTATAAGTGAAGTATGTTTCGTGTAGGCAACAGATCAATAGGGCTTGTTTTTTCATCCATCCAGCTAGTCTATGTGTTTGATTAGAGAGTTTAGTCCATTTACATTCAACATTATTGATAAGTGAGGACTTAACTCCTGCCATTTTGTTATTTGTTTTCTGGTCTTCTCTTTTGTCTTTCTTTCCTTTCTGTCTTTATTTAGTGAAGCTGATTTTCTCCAGTGATAAGATTTAGTTTCTTGCATTTTATTTTTTGTAACTACATTGTATGTTCTTTGGTTTAAGGTTACCATGAAGTTTGCAAATACTATCTTACAACTCATTATTTTAGCCTGATAACAACTTAACACTGTTCACATAAACAAAAAGAAAATAAAAACTCTACACTTTAACTTTGTCCTCACACTTTTTAACTTTTTGTTGTTTCTATTTATCTTATGGTACTGTGTCTTCAAAAGTTGTTGTACTTATTATTTGTGAGTGGTTCATTGTTTAGTCTAATTAGGATAAGAATAGTTTACATACCACAGTTAGTGTTATAACTAAAACTGTTTTTCTGTGTGTTACTATACCCAGTGAGTTTTGTACCTTCAGATGATTATTTGTTGCTCCTTAGTATGCTTTTCATTCTGAATGAAGAATTCCCTTTAGCATTTCTTGTAGCACAGGCCTAGTATTGATAAAATTCTTCAACTTTGGTTTGTCTGGGAAAGTGTTTATTTCTTCTTCATGTTTGAAGGACATTTTTACTGGACATACTATTCTAGGGTAAAAGTTTTTTTCTTTCAGGACTTTAAATATATCATGCCCCTCCCTCCTGGCCTGTAACATTTCTAAAGAAAAGTCTGTTGCCAAAAGTATAGGAGTTCTATTGTATATCATTTGTTCCTTTTTTCTTGCTGCTTTTAGGATCCTTCCTTGAACTTTGGGAGTTTGATGATTAAATACCTTGAGGTAGTCTTCTTTAAGTCTTCTTGGTGTTCTGTAACTTTTTTGTATTTGTATATTAATATCTTTCTCTAGGTTTAGAAAGTTCTGTTGTTATCCCTTTGAATAAATTTTATACTCCTATTTTCTTTCTCTACCTCCTCTTTAAGGCAAGTAACTCTTAGATTTGTTCTTTGGAGGCTATTTTATAGATCCTGCAAGCATATTTTTTAAAAAATTTTGTCTCCTCTGTGGATTTTCAAATAGCCTATCTTCAATATCACTAATTCTTCTGTTTGATCAGTTCTGCTATTAAAAGACTCTGATGCATTCTTCAGTATGCCAATTGCATTTATCAGCTCCAGAATTTCTGCTTCTTATTTCAATCTGTTAAATTTATAGGATAGGATTCTGAATTTCTTGTGTAATACTGAATGTATTTGAGTTTCCTCGACACAGCTATTTTGAATTCTCTGTCTGAAAGGTCACATATCTGTTTCTCCAGGATTGTTCCCTGGTGCCTTATCTAGTTTATTTGCTGATGTCATGTTTTTCTGAATCGTCTTATACTAGTAGATGTTCTTCAATGTCTGGGCATTGAAAAGTTAGGTATTTACTGTAGTCTTCGCTGTCTGGGCTTATTTGTACCTGTCCTTCCTGGGAAGGCTTTCCAGATATTCAAAAGGACTTGGATATTATGATCTAAGCTATATCTGCTTTAGGAGGCACCCCAAGCCCCAGTGACATTGTTGTTCTTGCAGACTCATAGAGGTACCACCTTAATGGTCTTGGACAACATCTGAGATAATTCTTTTTTTTTTTTTTTTTGAGACGGAGTCTCTCTCTGTCACCCAGGCTGGAGTGCAGTGGCCAGATCTCAGCTCACTGCAAGCTCTGCCTCCGGGTTTACGCCATTCTCCTGCCTCAGCCTCCCGAGTAGCTGGGACTACAGGCGCCCGCCACCTCGCCCGGCTAGCTTTTTGTATTTTTTAGTAGAGACGGGATTTCATCGTGTTAGCCAGGATGGTCTCGATCTCCTGACCTTGTGATCCGCCCGTCTCGACCTCCCAAAGTGCTAGGATTACAGGCTTGAGCCACCACACCCGGCCGAGATAATTCTCTTGATTACCAAAGAGAGATTGTTTCTTTCTTTTCTTTTCCTCGTTCTTTTTCTCTTTGTTCTGAGCCACCTAAAGCTGGAGAAGGCATAACACAAGCATCCCTGTTGCCACGACCACTATGACTGCACTGAGTCAGATCCAAAATCAGTAAGACACTGAGTCTTGTCAAGGCTTGTTGTAATAGTTCCCTGGCTAACACCTATGTTCACTCAAGGACCTGGGGCTCTACAATCAGCAGATGGCAAAGTCAGCCAGTCTCTGCATCCTACCCTTCAGGAAGGTGAGGTCCCCCAGGCTCTAGCCAGGTTGAGAGGTATCACCTAAGTCAGGGACTAGCGTCAAAAACCCTGGAAGTCTGCCTAACGTTCTACTGTACTGTGGCTAAGCTGGCACTCAAACCACAAGAGAGTCCTTCCCACTCTCTCCTCATCTTTCCAATAGAAGAGAGGCCTCACCCAGTAGCCACCACTACTGCAGGCCAGGAGGAGTACTGCCAGACTACCAATGTTCCCTTAAGGCCCAAAGACTCTTAAGACAGCTTGTGGTGAATGCTGCCTAGGACTCATCTTTCAGGGCAATGGGCTCCCATCTGGCCCAGGACAGGTCCAGAAATGCCATCCAAGAGTCAAATCCTTCAATCAGGGACCCTAAGAGCCCACTTTGTACTCTACCCCTCTTGGCCATTCTGGCACCTAAGGTGCAAGACAGAATCCCCTTTATTTTTTCCTTTGCTTTTCTCAAGCCAACTGAGTTTTGCCCCATAGCCACCACAGCTGGTAAAGTGCTAAGTCTCACCTGAAACCAGTAAGTCTCAGAGGCTCACCAAAGGCCCTCCATGTAGTACCTAGGTATCTCTGCTGGTTGTTCAGGGCCAAAGGGCGCTGCAATTAGCAGATGACAAATGCTGCCAGGACTGGGTCCTTTCCTTCAAAGTAGCAGCTTCTCTTCTGGCCCAGAGGGTGCTTAAAATATCTGGGAGCTAGGGCCTGAAACTGGGACCTCATTACTCTGACTGGTGCCCTATCCTGCTGTTGCTGAGCTGGTATTCAAGATGCAAGACAAACTCCTCTCTACTCTTCCCTCCTCTCCTCAAGAGGAAGGAAGGGGGTCCCTTTTGGAGCTTCAAGTTCTGTAGCCTGGGGTTAACGGGTGACGCCAGCACTCCCTTGGCTGCCCCAGTTGGTGTCTCAGTATGTTGCATGTGGAGTCACTGGACTTTAATGCAACTTTTCACTCTTCCACTGTCTCTGAGCCTAGTACAGCACTAGGATTCACCTAAGAGTTGCAGTCCTTATGATTTAGACTGCCTTTCAAGTTTACTTGGAGACAAACAACACTGTATCCCTTGGTGGCAAGGATTGTGGGAACTCAAGTTCTGACCGTGGGGATCAGTGGCTAGGGCTGGTTTAAATGACCCTTCTGGCTTGTATTGGTGTAAATGCTCCCTCCAAGGGAGGGCATCAGCTGTGTTTGGTCTGGTTTTCCTTTTCACTCTAACAGGACAGCACTGAGATCAGTGCATCACAATTGCTGTGTTCTCCCTCCCCAATGCCCAGAGATGCTCTCCATGCTATGCAGCTGTCACTAAGGGATGAGGGAGGGGTGGTATCCATGATTCATGACTGCTACTCTCAGTGCCTCTGATATACAAGGAGTTAAGAAGAAATTGCTTAGGCAGATAGTGAAGAAAGGAAGTCTTCAGAAAGGTTTTCCTTTAATGAAAAGCAGCCCCCAAATCATTTTCTTTTCTAACAAAGAGCAACCTGTAAAATCGAGCTACAGACATAGACAAAGAAGCTGGAAGCTTTCACGGCTGAATGCTGGCAGTTGTGCCAATAGGAAAGGACTACCTGGGAATCGCCATGTTTGAGACGGTGGCACCATCTTCCCTTTTTCTTTCTAACCACCTGTGCAGTAAGGAGAAGACAACGTGGTGCTGGCCAAGTGGAAAGCCCATTTGCATAATAAGATTAGGGTGGGGTGGCCAGCTTCCCTGCAGGCTGTGTAAATGTCACACCTGGTCCAACCAATCTGTGGACCCTATGTAAATCAGACACAGCCTTCTCAAGCCTGTCTATAAAATCTGTGCACTCCACTGTGGGCCGGAAGTCCCATTCAGGTGCCTCTCTCTTTTGCAGGAGACACAGCTCTTTTCTTTTTCCTATTAAACTTCCAGTCCTACACCCACTTCTTATGTCCACATCCTTGATTCCCTTGGTGTGAGATGATGAGCCCCAGGTATTTATCCCAGACAACAATGCCACTGCACTTCTTTCAGTGATATGAAGTTAAAACCAGGTACTATGAGTGTCACCTAAACTTTGGTTCTTATGAAAGTGTATTTTCTGTGTAGACAGTTGTTTAATTGGTGTCCTTGTGTGGGAGACAATCAG
Source organism: Piliocolobus tephrosceles (assembly GCF_002776525.5). Classification (NCBI taxonomy): domain Eukaryota; kingdom Metazoa; phylum Chordata; class Mammalia; order Primates; family Cercopithecidae; genus Piliocolobus; species Piliocolobus tephrosceles. The sequence goes on from NC_045439.1 coordinate 81,482,863, forward strand.
TGGAGATTTCTATTCTTTCATCTTGCTCCACCTCTTGAGATAACTTCTAACAGACTTACCAAATTTATTAGGTATTGAAACCTAAGAAAAGAAATACAGCCGTGAAAAGAGGCAAAAATGGGAGCTCAAGATGTTTCTGAATCACTGGGAGTACCTGAGCAGAACAAGTTGGTAAGTAAGGAAAGAAATAATGATGTTGTAGGGATCCCTCATGTATTACAGGATGTAGGTATTATAGGGAATTAATATATTTAGTGTTCTCTGAACTGATTAGCAGCTGAATTGCTGCCACATCTCTAATCTATTAATTCAGGTCATTTTGGAATCTACCACAGTCATGGACTCTAGGTGATATTGAATTCGAAATATTCCATTATAAAATCTTACTTTTTCCATAGGAACCTGGGACAAAGTGTGTATCTAACACGTCCTCTTTGCTTTAAAAAATACCAAAACACATGTAATTTTCCTGTTTAACAATGCCCAGGCAAATACTCAAATCTAAGGGAAAATTTCATGTTACTGTGGGGCTACTAGTCTACAATCAGAGGGTTAACGTTTACACAGTTGTATTATGCCTTCAGCATGAAAGCAACATGCAACCAAGGTAAATCGTATCTCTTTTAGAGGCAGTCATACAGGTTTCCAGAAATTTCTGTAAGAACCAGACATTGATGCTTGCAAAGAGTGCAGGGATAAGTTTTGAAATAAGACAGTTAATGCTACATAAAAATATTTTTTCAGATGGGTCTTATACATAAGTTCTGTTCTGCAGTGAAATAAGGCTATGTTTATTTAGTAGACAAAGGGGAAAAATGAATAAATAGAAGTAAACAATGAACTAACCTGGAAAAGCTGACACAGTGGTTACATACAGGCAATAGCTGACTAAAAAGACTAAGATTAAGTGAGTTGTGGGTAGATCACAATAGTTTTCAGACCATTTCCTCCCCAAGTTGCCCTACCCAGGACTTTGTGGGCGTGGCTTGGCAAGATACTGAAAGACTGTAGAGGAAGATGAACAAATTCCTTTAAAGGAACAAGAGTATACTTCAGGTGGTAATGTAATAGGGTAAAAACTACAGGCGCAGGTGAACACAATTCCCAGTTGTCACTTTACATAGTGTTAGAATGTCTAGGAAGTGTAAAATGTGGAATTCATATTCAAAAGGGAGTCTTTGAAGCCATAAGTCATAACATGTAGGCAAATCCCAATGTGACCTAATTGGTGAGCAGCGTATAAGCAAAACCGCTTATATTAGATATTTAGGTACAATCTTGGATTTTAATTTCTTATTTATAAAAAAGCGTATATAACAAAATCCAAGGAGCCAAATTTTCAATCCAGCAATTTGAGAATCCTGAATAATTTATGTGTTCCTTCTGTAGCCCTTCTTTCTCCCTATAACATAACTACATACTGAACTTTATTGTTCACTTATATTGGAAGGAAATATAATAAATTCTTTAAAATGAATTTAATCTTAGACATCTTTGTTCGGGGTACAATTGCTATCTACTCTTAAAAATTGAACAATTGGGCCAGGCATGATGACTCATGCCTGTAATCCTAGCACTTTGGGAGGCCGAGGTGGGCAGATCACCTGAGGTCAGGAGTTTGAGACCAGTCTGGCCAACATGGTGAAACTCCATCTCTATAAAAATACAAAAATTAGCCTGTTATTTTTGATTGTGAGATGGCGCGAGCCTGTAATCCTAGTTACTTGGGAGGCTGAGGTGGGAGAATCGCTTGAACCCAGGAGGTGGAGGTTGCACTGAGCTGAGATTGTGCCATTGCACTTCAGCATGGGCAATTAAGGGAGATTCCGTCTCCAAAAAAAAAAAAAAAAAAAAAAAAAAAAAAAACCAGAAGAATTGAATGTTGAACAATTTTTTAAAAAGGTTATTTTATTCCATGATATATAAAGCTTTAGTACAGTTATTTTAACCGTTTGTAATCGTTGTGTGTTTTGTACTGTTCTTCAGTCAAGTTTCTCATCTCCACAACAAATCACAGGGCATATGCTCTACTACTGTTCACAAATGCAAAGCAAATATTGATAATCGATGTTGCTCTAAATCTTGAATTGAAATCCACATGTGTGTATATACAACACATATATTCACTTATTCCTAAAGGGAAATAAAAGCATTTTTTTCTCACAGAAATCTATCTCCTACATGAGTAGTTATTTTAGGAAATACTTCCAGCTCACTTGGGAAGTGTATACTCTAAATTCTACACAGGGCTCTACTCTTGCAGAACGACAGGTTGAAACTGACCTTACCATGTACTCTTACTCATTTTTTTCTTAAGGAAATGTAGTAGAGACTAATCAGTCAGTTCCCTACTTGCAACCGGGCTCCCAGGGAGAAAGCCATGGAATTAATTGGTAAATTTTGCTGAATGCAACCTTAAAGTATTGTCCTGTCTCTAAGCAGTGTCAGAAGATGTGGTGCTGGTATTCACATCTGGTCATCTCTGTGCCCTCTTCTCCATCACCTGTGGTCCTTACAATAACTTCAAGAAAAGAACTTCAGCTTTCTTCACAATAACTCACAGGTGCCACCTACTACCAAAGGACTTGCTTCAAACTGCTGGGAAACAGGGGTAGACTCTAGAGATGTGTGAGTAGGGAAGAGACTGCAGGGTGGAGGAAATCCAGAAGAACAGAAGATATTACAATTAAATTAACTTGTTCTGATACTTGGTCTGTTCTTGGGCCTGAGAATCAGCTTAAAAAGATGACATTTAAACCATCGGTCTATTAATGCTGTATCCTCAATTTCTCCTCAAAAAGGGATCCTTGCTTTAAGACTTGAATTCATTTCTAATGTCTCATTCCAGATCTGTTTATGAATTTTACTGAGGCTGTTCATTAGAATCCAGGAATATAACATGAAAAAAGCAAAAGGATGATTTGAAATTCTGAGCATTTTATTTTTTTAATAGTTTATTTTTATTGATATAAAATTGATATACATAATTTCAGGAGATGTGTGATAATAATCTATCATATATTTCAAGATGGCTGGAAGATAATCTGAATGTTCTCAGCATAAAGAAATGTTTAAGGTGATGGATATCTCAATTATTCTGATCTGATCAATACATATGATATGAATGAATCTGAGGCTTATTTTAAAATTTAGGCACTTACTATCTAGAAATTAACACACATACAATTTAATAATTCTACAGCTTGTAGAATATATGTAAGTTATTTTAATAAAAGACAATGGGATCATAGTGATAAACAAGCTTAATGTTGCCTTAAACTTTATCTTCTACCTACTTGTGAGTATATTGTAACAACGTAAAACCATTTTGAAATAATGTCTAAATTGGGGAGGTTTATATACATTATAAAAAGATAAGCAAATATTTGCTGTGTATCAAAAATCACCAGGAAATGGATATTAAATGGCATCCCAGTTTAGTTAAATACTATCCTCTCCTGGGTGGCCAAAAAAATTTCACTGGGGGAGTTCCTTAGCTGTCTAGCATACTAAGCCTTATCTAAGACAGCTCTGTTTAACTCAGTTAATTGTTGGAAAGATTTTTTTTTAAGTGCTATATCACCAGCAAAGCCATCAACTGCTCTGGGTGTAGAATTTCAGTTGCATGTAGCAAAGAAGTGGGCCCATGCAAAACATGAGTAAACCTAGAAAACAAAATGAGAAGCGTAGAGAAGGTTACAAAAATAAAGATGAAATGAGAGGCAGATGTGGGACAAGCTGCGATTGAATTGCAAGTGAATCATGGGCTAATCCTCTCTAGTGGCTTCTTAGGGTACTGATGGTCAGGAAAGACAAATTAACTTAAAACCAAGATCATCTTCCAGTTGACAGTTTATCTTTATTCCTCATACTGCTTTTGTTCAGAAACTTATCTGTGGCCTGACACTAAATTTTGACTTGAACTTGTAAAATTAAATTGAGTTGCCAAAACTGAAAATGGGCAGAGCAGTCAGAGAGCCAGAAGAAAAGAGCTATACACAATAGTCACATATTAAACAAGGCCTGGTTTAATTTTATTGACTCATTATTAGGTAATTATCAGGGAGACAGAACAGTGACAGGCACTATAAATGGAATAGAGGCTAATTTGGGTGGCACCGAAAAACATGCCTCAGAAAGGGACCTGGATGCAAGTAATTGTGAGAAAGCAATCGCAACATCTAAAAGGGAGAAACAGTGAGTATAACTCAGAGAAAGAGAGAGACAAGGAAGAGTGGCTAAGTAACAAGAACTCAATCTCCCTGGAAACCTTCAGTGTTAAGAACATTAAGACCCACTGGCTAATCTTGTTTTGAAGAACAAAAAGCTTCAAGTGGCAGGCAAGCTCATTTCAATCAACCATGAACTAATGAATATCCTGTCAGCACTAAGTTAACTCATTATCGTTAAATACCCTAAACTTGCTCAGTGCTTTTTTTGTGTGTGTTTTTTTTTAAATGTTTTATAGAGACAGGGTCTCACCAGGCTGCCCTTGAACTCTTGGGCTTAATTCATTATCCTGCCTCGGCCTCCCAAAGTGCTGGGATTACAGGCATAAGTCACCACACCCACCTTCAGTGCCTCATAACAGCGTTTTAAGGCAAAGTTCATTCTGGTTTTTGCTTTTTGTTTTGATTTTGGTTTTTCTTTTTGTCTTTTTTTCCTGAAAAGAGATTGAATCGGTCTGTATTTACTCATCTTTTTTCTAATTGCTACTTTAACTTTCTATTGCATACAAGAATAGCAAACTGCTTCTTATGTGTAACATCTTGGAAAATAAATCCGTATTTTGGCTTAATCTTTACATACACAATGATGCAGTGTTTTGCAAAACGGTAGGTCTTTAACCTGTTTAAATTATAAAAACACATTTTCAGTTGTGTTCAGTTGTTTGTTACAGCACAACCTGGTCTTTCAGGTGGCATTTTTAAACAAATTGTTTCTCATAATGTCAAGGCAACCTGAGCAGCTTCTCTAAAATGAACATAGTTTTCCCAGTGAACTCTCAGGATTCTTCCTCAGGTCCATTATTCAGCTGAAATGTACAGGGGCTACGTAAATATTAACTTCTGAGATGAGAGAGTGAGAACTTTGGTGAACATCCTCACAAAACCATGAAAATAATGGCAAAGCTACTAATTAACCACTTTAGAATTCTGGAAATTAACCAAAACTACAGATTTGAACTGAAAATCATCTATCCCAGAGCAACTACTAAATGCTGATAAAACAATGGTGTCTGCTTTTAAAATTTTTTATCTTTTCACAATTTTTAATTTGGGGCTACTATTCCATTTTCGTCTCTACCCACTTTATTGGTGCAGTAGTAATAAAAGCCAGTAGCCTCGCATTTAATGGAGGGGACTTATCTCTTTTGAAGCTGCCTAAATGAATTCCCCAGAGAGAACAATGTTTTGTTCCAACCAGAAGTTTCCAGGGAAATCTCTATTCCCAGGGTACTGTTTCTATGTTATTTTTCTCAGAGCTCATCTCACGGGGGGAAAAAAAATAAGTCCTAACCTTAAGGCATTACCAAAAATAATAGTAATCTGCTGCCAATACCATAGCTGCCTAAGGCTGTGATTTCAGTTGCAGTAAAATAAGAGCCTGTCCAGGAAAGAGTAAACCCAGGAAAACTGGATAGCAACAGGAAATTTTTAAAAGCTCAGAAATATTCCTGAGAATCTGAATAGTGCCTGGGAAAGGAGAATTTACTCAGCTCTCCTCTAGCTCATGTTAAGATTCTGTGCAAGGAGAAAATAAAAAACTTTAGGTTGAAGACATGCCTTCTCACACAGAAACTGTATAATAAGTCAATACATCAGGAAGATAAAATAACTATAAACATATGTATCTAAAAACAGAGTATCAAAATAAATATAAAAATTGACAGAAATAAAAGGAGAAAAGTCAGTATTTGGAAACTTCAAAATCTCAATTTCAAAATGTACAGAACAATTTTGCAGAACAACAACAAAAAAGAAAGCTTGAGCAACACTATAAAACAACTCAACATAGCAGACATTTATAGAACACTCCACCCAATAAGAGCAGAATACACATTCCTTAACCACAAATGAAACATTTTCTCCAATATTCCATATGGTAAGCCATAAAACAAGCCTTAACAAATGTAAAAGACTTGAAGTCATACAAGCACTATCTCTGAACACAATGAAGTTGAATTAGAAATCAACAGCAAAAAGACATTGACTAAATTCATAAATATGGACAAAAGAAACAGCACATGAATACATAATGATTCAAAGAAGAAATCATAGTGGAAATTATACTTTCAGATAAATAAAATGAAAACAACATAAAACAAACCATAAGCCAACAAATCAGACAATGTACAGGAAGTGAAAAATTTAGAAAGATACAAACTACAAAAACTGATCAGTAAGAAATAGCCTGAATAGCCACAAGATTGTCTGTACTAAAAAAGAAATGTAACTTAATAACCTAACATTTCACCTTAAGAAATGAGAAGTGGAGGGGTAAACTAAACCAAAATGCACAGAAAGAAGGAAATAAGAATAGTGTGGAAATAAATGAGGTAGAGCGTAATAAAACAGTAAAGAGTATCAATGAAATTCAAAGATGTTCCTTTTAAAAGAACAAAAAAGAATACCAAGCTTTAGCTAGGTTTATTTAAAAAGAGAGAGAGAGATAAGTTACATTACCAAAATCAAAAGTGAAAGAACGAATATCACTACCAATGTTGCATAAATAAAAAATCACAAGAGTTCTACAAGCAACTGTAGGCCAACAAATTAAATTAGATGCAGTGGAAAAACAGATAATTTAAACAGACCTATAGCAAGTAAAAATATTTAGTAATAAAAACATTTTTCATAAAGAAAAGCCTAGACCCAGATTGCTTCACCGTTGAATTCTACCAAACATTTAAGGCAGAATTAATATGTATCTTTCAAAAGCTCTTCCAGAAATTACAAGCAGAGGAAATACTTCCTATTCATTCTACGAGGCCGGTATTACCTTGATACCAAACCAGACAAAAACAAACATCACATGAAAAGAAAATGACTTGGCAATATCGCTAATAAATGTAAATACAAAATCCTAAACAAAACACTAGCAAACCGAATACAGTAACGTATAAAGAGGATTATAAACCATAACCAGTGTGATTTATCCAAGGAATGCAAGATTAATTTAACATCTGAGAAACCAGTAAGTTATAATATACAACATTAACAGAATAAAGGACAAGAGTCACATGAACATCTCAATAGATACCAAAAAAAAATAGAGTTGACAAACCCAATACCGTTTCATGATAAAGACACTCAACAAAGCAGAAATAGGACACTTCCTCAACCCGATTAAAGGAATCTCTGAAAAACTCAACTAACATTATACTGAATGGTGAAAGACAAATGCTTTCTCCCTAATCAGGAGGAAGACAAGGATGTCTGCTGTCATTGCTTCTATTCAACAATGTACTAGACATTACAGAGATAGCAATTAGGCAAGAAAAAGAAATAAAAAGCATCCATGTTGGAAAGAAAGATGATTACTTCTATCTATAGATGATATTGTATTCTGTTTGTAGCTGACATTATCTTGTAAGCAGAAAATCCTAAGTAATACACTAAAGCACTACTAGAAATAATAAACAAGTTCGGCACAGTTGCAGAATACAAGATCAATATGACCCAGCAACTCCACTTCTAGTTGCATATGGAAGATAAATGAAAATATATGTCCACACAAAAACTTGCACATAAATGTTCACATTATTCACTATAACCAAAAAGTGGAAATAACCCAATGTCCATCCAATGAAGAACAGATAAAGTGGTGTATGCATACAATGGAATATTATATAGCAATAAAAAGAATGCAGTAATGATACATGTTAAAACATGAATGAACCTCAAAAAATTACACTGGCTGGGTGCAGTGGCTCACACCTGAAATCCCAGCACTTTGGGAGGCCGAGGCGGGCAGATCACCTGAAGTCAGAAGTCTGAGACCAGCCTGGCCAACATGGTGAAACCCCACCTCTACTAAAAATACAAAAATTAGCCGGGCATGGTGGCAGGTGCCTAATATCCCAGATACTTGGGAGGCTGAGACAGGAGAATTGCTTGAACTTGGGAGGTGGAGGTTGCAGTGAGCCGAGGTCATGCCACTGCATTCCAGCCTGGGCAACAAACAGCGAAACCCTATCTCACAAAAAACATACACACACACGTACACCCACACACACACGAAGTTAAAGAGCTAGTCACATGGGACTGCATATAATTCCACGTATATAAATTGTCCAGAATCGGAAAACCTATAGAGACAGAA